>NW_011888803.1:16399425-16410133 GCF_000151845.1 Pteropus vampyrus
TTTTAAATCTTTCTGACTGAAACAAACAAACAAGAAATGGCTTTATCTCATATAAATGGATGGAGCTAATTTAAGTTATTTTATTGGGTTTAAGTAGAAATTAAGAAGGCTCACTGGGATCTATGTTTGTTCTTTTTTTTTTTAAGCTTTCTCACAAAAAAAATAATTAAAATATGGAGTAGTATGTAATTATTGAACATAATGTACAGGCATTGTTCAAGGTATTAGAAAACATAAAATTCTGAAAGAAAATCAAGCAGCTATATAATATCCAATACAAAGCATTCTATTTAAAATTAAGCTGTGTCATATAACAAGTGAGCTATAAGTTTACTAGAAGATAGAAATTATAAGTGTCTCCTTTTAAAAGTCTAATGTTAATAAATGATATTGCATTATTTTATTCTTCATATCAGAGTCCAGAAGCATAGGTCAACAGTTAAGAAAGTTATTTCAAAATAAAGAAAATTCTTAAATTTTTAGAATAATAGGAAATTCTTAAATTTTTAGAATAAAAGGAAACATATGACCATAACAATATCTAATTTCTTTTCCCATCTCTTCTGTTTCCCTCACAAACTGCATTGTGATTTTTACTATCAATCATCTACTTAGTAACTATAAGCGCATGCCATCTTTCAGGACTGGCCCTGGAAAGTAAAATTTGTACTCTTCTTCTGCCATTCTCAAAATCATTTGCCCATCTAAGCAAATGACTTTTTTCTTTCTACCTCTACTCCTCTTTTCTTCTCTACCTAAGACAGTGTCAAGAAATGGGAACAAGAGTATACGGCCTGCAGAAAGGAAGGGAGATGAAGCCTAATAATATAGTGCAGGAAGAATAATCCAATGAGAATATCCGTCCTTGCTGGAGGGGCTTTAAACAAAAACACAAGCAAAACCAAACCACCACAACAAACCAGGCTGAATCTCTTTTGAGAACCTGGCTCAGGAAATTCCTTATTGGCAATATCACCTATCCTCGATAAGCAAACTGATTAAAGAAAATAAACAAATCCATCCATAATTTCTTTACTATTACATGTTTCTTCAGAGCCCAGGCAGCTGTTTGACTTATTGACCTGGCTGATGTATTTTGTCAGGAAACTTCTCAAAGTAAAGTATTTCAGAGTGAGGTTTTTTTCTTTCTTCTTTTTTTATTTCAATATGATGAACAGACCTGGATATCTTTTTACTTCAACTGTATTAACCACCTTAGATAAGAAAGAACTATAATTGTATCCTTATGTCTCTGAAAATAAATGGATTATGACCTGGGCATGATGGCTTTGCTAATAGTGCTCTTGAATTTTTAAAACTTTGTTTATATTCAATATTTATTATTGGCGATTATTTAAAAGAGTAGGATTATTGTAGTATTGCATTATATTTTGAAATGTCAGGTCATAGTATAAAAACCCTCTTCTATTTTGGTCAACCATCTAAAAGAATGTGGGACATTTTAGCTGTTCAGATACACAATAACAGAATTGTGCAACAATGAAACTTGAAACTATGTTGCAGGTTACATGTGACATAAGGAATCACTTACTGGTAACTTGATATCTGAATTCTAACTGATGGTTAAAATTAACCTAACATGTTCTTAACAGATTCAAACTTTAATACTGTTTCTTAAGAAGGAGAATCAAGAAGGCCATACTATGAGAAACATTACTTATTAAAATAAAAGAAAAGAAAATAGCATCCTATGGTTTTATTAACCCCTAAATCTGAATAAATGAATGATCTCAGATACACCTACATATGCCCAAATTATCTGTAAGAGAAGATCTATAGATAAAGAGATTGTATCATGAAAATCTGCTTGAAACCATATTATGAAGTAGAAACTGTTGTCTTTGGCTTCCTCTCATCTTCTCTTCTTTACTTCTAGTGTACATTTTGTTTTCATCTATCAGACCCACGAACAACTAGTGAGTCTCATATTCCTTCTTCATAATAAAGAGCTAAGAGCAATAGAATCCCTCAAGATCAGGCCTTCCTTCATTGTTGCATTCACAGAGAGAGGGCTATCTCATTGAGGTCTGCGAGAAAGAGCAATCTTAACAGATAAAAGATTTTTATATTGTATAAGGGAGACTTCATGAAATAATGTTGTGTTGGCAACCATTAACTCTAGCTAAGCTATAAGCAGGACAAATAAATGACACTAAATTATTCTCCCCAAAGGGCTAATTTACGTTAAGTAAAATTCAAATCAGACTTAGTTCTTTCTTTCCAAACAGCTTATACTTTCATCTCTGTTTCAACTTTACTTACCCCAAATGCAAATCAAGTCAAATCAAAACATTTGCTTTTCAGAAGAGAGAAACATATGTCAGTTCATGGTCTCAGTATACCCTAGTTGTGGATTCATGCTACCCAAGAACCTCAACATGCATTTTAAATTCAGTGTCCTTTTGGTCAATTACATCCCCAAAAGTTTGTCATAACCAACTAAAATGAAGCAAAGTAATTGTTCCTCTAGGGAGACAGCAATCAAACTGGGAATATTGGTGATTTGGGCCACTCTTTAAAGTCCAGACAGTGCTCTGGTTTTAGCATTAGGCACTAATTCAGTTTGTTTGACTGTTCGAGTTGATGCTCCAGGCATAAAAGGATGTTTAGTCATCAAACAAACAGGATTACTGTATCTTGGACTTCTGCCACTAGAAACCATTAGCGGGTGTGTAGTGAGAGGAGGGAGTGGAGGTACAGATGGGGAAAGTTGGGTTACTATCCTTCAGAGACCCATTTTATTGAAGAGGACTTAAAATTGCTAACACACTTTAAACACTAGCCACTGTCATTGTCCCCTATCCATTCTATACAGTTTGGGATTGTATAAAATTGGAAGGAGCCCTAGAGTTGTTCTAAGCAAATTCCCACCCAGGGCAGAACTTATCTATAAAATATTTATGACAAATGGTTATCACAGACTCAAATTTAAAAATAAAAATCTTATATTGAGGGCAAATTTGCTTTTCAGTATCTTTTACCTCTTGGAGATAGCTTACCCACTGGAGCAATGAAGATCACCAAATCACATCCCAGTTTCTTTTTGACTGAGCTGGCAGATAATGGAAGACAAGAATCGTATTCTCGTGGTTCCCCTTTTCTAAATTCAACATGTACAGCTTTGTTATTTCCAATTCTTTTGCATGACTTAACCTCAAATATCTGTGGGGCAGATTGTACGTGGAAATTTAGTATCGTGAAGAAATACTCTAAAGCCTTGCGACTTATGAGGTCATTGAGAGGATTGTGCTAGGATTTGAACCATGTTTACTGGTTTAAAAGTCAAGTACTTTTACACTATTACATGTACTCTTTAGTACATATGACCACCTTATTAAAGGTGACACTTTCTCAAAACTATACCTAAAAGGTAAATTAAGACTTATCTGTGTGTTGCAGTATCTAGAAAAGTAAGAGAAAGTTTCCAAAATAATCTGCGAGTGAGTCAATCATTGAAATTCCTGATGCGGTTCTATTGCCCAAGACATCACAATCCTTTTTCTGATCCCTCAGTATGTTTTCATTTTTATTTTAATATATCCTTGATAGCAGTTTTACCCTTAAGGCCTCTTCACATGAAGTGATTATATGGTTTCCCAGACTTTAAATTAGAATCTACACAGAAAGACACCAAGTTATGGGGGTGTAATGTATTTGTTGCGAAATGTGAATTTGTAGAAATAGCAATGGCAAGGCTGTGTTGTTATACCATCAAATTAAATAATTAAAACTATTTCCCTCATACATACACACTACTTTCTTTATGGCTAATAATTATAACAATGCACTTAGATACAGGCTGGGATATTATTAGATAATGCCTGCAATTTGAAGTGACCTCATCGGCCACCCGAGGTGAAGCATAATTGCCCCATTTCTGTGCATTATCAAATAGCAGACAATGTTAGTGAATGTTATTACTTAAGTATTTTAATATTTCATTGCATAAAGAAATTAAATTCCAACTTTGTGAGAGAGCAATCTCTCTTGGGTGAATGTGTTTGGGCAGGAGTGGAGGAGACCTAGATGTGTTCTTGGAAAGGGTGAGGCTCACATATAGAAGTCGTATGTTTTTCCCCAATCCTGAGAAAAAACACACAAGGAGGAGAAGTTTCCAAGTCCATGTTTTCTGAAGAAAAAAGAGCTCTCTGACCTCAGTTCATTGAAGATATAGTTACAACAAAGAACTTGCTGACAGTTTGCAAAGCTGTTGTTTTAGTTTAGAAAGCAGAGCCATCTTTCTTCATTGGAAGGCAGAAAACACAAAGCATCTAACATCAACACAAGCCGTCAAGACAAACATATGCTCCTTGATCCGTAGTGCTTTTTCACTACTGTTGCTGACATAAGCAGCCGATTAGTCAATATTTGTGGTCCACGCCAAAAGATCCTTGATATTTGGTCCTGTCAAGAATGTCCATCCCCAGGTTCAAAGAGTCCATAATGTGTATTATAGTAATTTTGATTTGTGGGATTAATACATAAGAAATACTATCATGTTTTACTGGTCCAATAATTGTGTCATGGCTGTATTGCCAATCATAACCCTTCTTGGCTCAGTAGACTAGGTGAGGATCTTTTTGGTGTGTATCAAATATTTCCCTGAATGTTTTAGATAGGACCAAATGTCTTGCAAGTGAGCAAGCTAGGCCAGATGTGTGACGTGGGCTAGCATGGCAGAGTATGCATCTGTTGTAAGAGACTCAAGACAGCAAATAAGTGCTGTGTTCTTGCAATCCAGTCTCTCCTGGAGTAGGAACAAACAGGCTTCATTAGGAACTGGTAGGTCATACAGAATAAGCATTAAATTACCCTGTCCCCCTGGCACTTTACAAACATTTCATTTTATTAAAGGTTATCACAGTAGCATGGTTGGAGTTCAGTGTTGTTATGGGTTTTTATTTTATTTTATTTTGTTTTTTGGTAAATCACAGACTCACTTTCATCAAATTTCATCTGGCTTACTGTCTTCAAGATGAAGGCCAGATTCCTCAACATGGCTTATAGGGCCTTTTATAATCTAATTACCTGCTTACATCTGTAGTCTCATTTCTTATCTTTCCTCCATGTCTCCTGTGTATTATATGCCTACTTTCAGTTCTCAGAAGGCCATGACTTTCTCCCTGCAGGGCCTTTGCAGATTTTGCCCAGAGGCTTAGAAGACTCTTCCCATCACCACTCTCTTTTGCCTTCTTTGATTGGCTTCTCCAATAATAGGACTTAATTATCTATATTCCCATATCTCCTCTAGGCTATGAGCAACATGAGGGGAGGGAATGTCTCATTCATCACTCTCCCTTAACACCAAGCACTAATGATATATGTAACCAATGGTTGTTGAATAAATGGATTATGGGACATTATAAGAAATAAAATAATGGAACAGCAAAATATGTCATAGGAACTTAATATTACATTTATTATCAAGATATTTTAAAAACTTAATCCACTACGCCTGCATGTACATCTATAGAAAGTACTTCTGCACCAAGAAAACTGGATTTTCCTCCTCTCTTTATTCTCTCTTTCTTCTCTCCCTCTTCCTTCCTTCCTTTCTTCCTCCCTCCCTCCCTCCCTCCCTCCCTCCATCTCTCTCTCTCTCTCTCTTTTCTTTCTTTCTTTCTTTCCTTCCTTTCTTTCTTTCTTTCTCTCTTCTCTCTCTCACTCTTTCTTTCATTTTGAGTTAATTACTATGTACTAACTGAATATGTTTTCTTTTTGCTGTCTGCTGTGAAGCACCAACCCAAATTTGAGGCTGTATTTGCTCCACTAACATAATCCCTGGATACATATTTTACATTTAGCCTCATTTTCTTGCCTTTTTGGTTCTCAATGTTTCATTATAAGACCCCCTCATTTTTATTTTTGTTTATTTATTTTTTTGTAGAATGAGACAAATTATTAGATTAAATTATTTTTATTTTTCAAAGTTCTTAGAACTTTGTGCTATTAGAAATTAGGTCCTATATATGTTTCTCAATTATGTTATAACAATTAAAAAATTATGCTACAAAAATGAGTTTTACATATGAATAAACAAAGGCAGGGACAGAAAATAAATTTTCCTGGGTTGTAGAGAAGACACTAGTGTCACTTGAATTTACTAAGCCACTTCTTAATTCAATGCTGGGGTCTTATTTACATTTAAAAATATAGTTTATCCCTTAAAGGAAAAACTATTAGACTGAAAGTTCAGATTTATCTATTTGGTGTTGCATGTTATTCTTAGAAAAGTTCTAAGTGATAGATATGGCCTGATAGCTGCTGTTTTCCTAAATGGGTGTCAAATGATACTATAATCATTTCTCTAACCTTACTATTTTATAGCTGATTTTTGCAAATTGGTTTAAGCCTACATTTTAATAGAATGTAAACTCAGAAATATTTCACTTCTGTGTTTAATTCAGCCTCAAAGAGCTCAGAGAAGAAAAATCTTAAAACATACACTTCTATGGAGCTATCAGAAGTTTGCAGCTTCTGACTTTCACAGATATTATGAAGATCTGATTTAAAATGAAAGAAAGCAAAAACCTTGTAGCAAGTTATTTTCAGGCTACTTTGTAGAATTTTATTAGTTCAGAGTCTCCATAAGAAAAGGTATGAATTTCAGTGGTACTTCTTTTATTTTCTTGTTTGGGATAGCAGCACGTGAATGAGAGATACAAGGATCAATTCATGACTAGTGAAGTGACCTCAATTTTTTCTTAGATGTACATTTAGTTTTTACTGAAAAGATAAAATAAAATACAACAGTTAAGCAAGCCAAAGGCTCAATAGATATTAAAACTTGGTTGACTATATCTAGTTTTTCTAAGGATATAAACCAATAATATTGACATATTCTATAAGAACTGATTTAAAAAGCAATGCCATCATTTTAAGTTTATTTGTTGTTTTTAGTATCTACGGATAACTGAATTGTGATATGTAAAAATTTGGTTCAATACAGTATTTTGATTGTGAAGAGAATTCAATGTAGCATACTTGATCGAAACAATCTGTGATAGAGATTGCCAGTGAATTCACATTTCTGGTCTTTTTTTCCTTACTGGGTACAATTAGTGACTATGCGTTTTGAACTGGATACAGAGACTGGATGGCCTTTATGTTGGCTCCCTTGGAGAGAGTGCAATCTGTTCGACTTATTTAATGCATTTAATGCATGGTAATCAGGAAGGATGACTTGACAAAGACCAGGAAGAGTAAGTTCTGGCAGGCCCGTATGATTACTTTTAGCCAAATAAAGTGGGCCAAAAATGACACATATAGTATTGGTCCAAGGTGATTAAAGCTGGAATGCTACCTACATGGTTGCTTACACTGCTGTGTCCATTCTGGAGTATCTATATTGAGTCTGGAATGGGGAAAAGCCAAATGCATCAAATTTGTGTGAATGAGAAATAAACTGTTAGTATGGTGGGTAATTGAGATTTAATTTTTATCTAGACTAATACTTTACCACTAAATCATACTGTGGTCCGGACTTCTCAGTCTTATAAACATGAATTTAGTTCCAAAACGTCAAATGTGTTCTAGTTTATTCCCACACCTTCTCTTTGGAATGAATAAAATAAACTAATGCTCTGCCTATCTTTTCTGGATTCATAAATATCAATCAATCTAAATGAGTTTCATTATCAATTAAAAAATGAGTTAGATAAACTCTAAGGTATCCTTAAATGGAAGGATTTTATAATATTCTAGATGTAATTTAGTTTCCACCAAGACTAGTTGCTGAGATTTAAAGAATATCTTAAACATAACTATTATAAATTTGATAAATTGACATTTAGTTCAGAGATTTCTTTGGAAGGAAATTAAGTATATAGAAACAAATAATAAAAAAATAAACTATATAGCAAAATTAGTTTTAAACTTTGGTATTAGTCTAAGAAAGAATTTGTTAATTGTCATTTTTGTTGATGTAGTTATTTAGAAACAAAGTAAATGAGATTGAGTAAAAGCAATAATGATAATAAATAAAACTTTATCTTTATAAGTAAAAATTAGCTGACATTTGTTTATTTATACATCAAGAAAAATTTATTGATATAATTATGGCCGCTCACATTGTTACATGCTAAAAATAGAATTGAATACGACAGGATCCATGCCCTGAAGGAATTCATAGTTACTATGGGGAACAGATTAGAAAAACACTTAATTATAATATAGACTAAAAAGGAACGCAATAATATAAGTACATTCAATAAGTTAGGAGACAGAGTAAGAGTGAGGAGGTGATATGAGCTAGGTAGGGGAAGGTTTTTATAATAGTGGAATGTATTTTGAATCTATAAAAGATAGAAAAAGATCATGGTACATTAGAATTCATTTCCCTTTAAAGTAATTAAAATAACTAAAGTAAATAGTTTTACATGAACTAGACAATTACTTCAAATAAAAGAAAGGTTAAGAGTATAAGAGAGAAAATGATAAACTGATGTGCAACTTGATAAAATAATGTAGGAATACAGGAGCATTCTTATGAAATCATTGACTTGAAACTGTGTCAGGAAACAGAGGTCATCTTCAATGGGCAATGCATAAGAAATGGATAAATGACATATGTAGTATCTCTATTGATTATAAATGCATGATTATCTATCTATAACCAAATATGAAAAGTTATTTCTTTCCACAACCATGCTCCTCCAGCCTTAAAAGGGTGAATAGTGTTCTACATTTCTCCCTTTAATGAAAAGTTTAATTTTAACTATGAAATGCCAGACTGAAAGTGAAATGTTTTCCATCTCAAATCTTTACTACAGACTCCAGGCATGGAAAGGAGGGGGAAGGGAATTAAAACCAAACCAAACCAAACAAACAAAAAAACCTCCCAGAAGTATTGCAAAGATTAAGGGAAGAAATAGAGAAGAGGAATAGTAAAATTTACCTTGATGTTTTAAGGAAAGATAATGGTGAAACAATGGTTAAATTAGATAGGACAATTTTGACTTCATGCTCAGAAAATAACACATATAGAAGTTTGTACTTAGCTTATGTTACAAACATTAATTTTGACAAATTTATTTTGTAGGTAAGAAAACTAGAATAATGCATATAACGCAGCTGGCATATAAAATTCCTTTGCAATCTCCTGAATTTTATAAATAATCTCAGGAATAGCTTTACCACCATTAGTCAGTGAAAGCAGAATGTCAAGAAAGAAAAAGGAGCAGCTTTATAATGAGGAATGGATATAATTACAGTTATTATCACAGAGAAAATGAGGCAGAACAAGTTTTAAAAAATGAAAACATGATCAAGGATTAATTTAAAATGCATTCGCATCTTCCTGTAAATACTACACAATATACTTTTGAAAATTCTTAATCACACATTTGGATAGGCCCATTTAATTTTTAAAAAGCCCAAATCCATCGCTGATTTTAAAATGCTCAAAATAGAGACCCAAATTTATCTAATTTAATGTTCATACACAGGTAGATGTTAATATCTCTGTCTCATTTTTCTTATCCCTGAAATTAGAATAATAAGCTACTTGTCCATTCTATGCCATTAATAGCAAAACTGGGATTCCAATTCTGATGTCCTCTTATGTTACTGGGCTATATTCCAAACAATTTCCCTTTATTGTAGAAGATTTGACACAATTCTTCCCCATTTTCCTCTTCCAATATTACAGAATAAAGTAAATTCTAATTTAGTAAAAATGTGTTGTCAAAAAGCATATTTATAAGGAAAGGATAAGGTGTTACAAAATTAAATATTATTACAGCTTGACATTTCCATTCTACTTCCTCAGGAGAAGTTGTTTTGATATTTTTCACTCAATAAAATATGCCCTTATTTATGGGGAATAGAAGTGCATAAGCAAGTCACTCAAGAGTTATCTTATATACAGAAAAATCTAGAAAATATTTTGGTTAAGAGCCAATAGTCTTCTCTAGAAGATAAATCCAAGGTGTCATTATTCACAAAGCAGAATTCAAAGGCAGCCAAAAGGGCCAAGTAAACAGATACCAGGACCCAAAGTCTATCAGGGTGACCAAATTGGTCTGGATTTTTGTTGTTGTTGTTGTCGTTACCTGACTCACCATGTTTCATTGGCACTGGTACTGCGCAACCTGACCCAGTTAAACAACATTGATTTTACCACAAAAAAAAAAAAGTGATAAGGTGGATCCACATAATCTGGGTCAAGCATAGAATGGATTTTTCGAAGACATGGTTACTCAGGCCTTAGTGACATTGAGGACATTGCCAAACTCTCCAAATTATCCTGAAAGCATGTAAGCCTCTTAGACTATACTGTTATGTCATAGCATGCTTCGTATAGTACTGTTTTGTATTTATAGAGTGCTTTGCCTGGATTTTTATTAGCTATTTGTCACAAGAGTCTTGTAAGACACGTCAGCCATCATCTCTATTTTTACAAGGCAAGTAGGCAACAAAGACATAGATGCATTGAATGATTTGCCCCTGAACTCTAAGTCCTTGCTGGCCTGTTATAGTACAATGTTACTGCAGTGGTATGAGGATGAAGTAATGCTGATCACTGCTCTAATGTGCTTGTAGCCATTTTTTGGGGTGACATATCTCTGCTCAAGGCAAATGAACACATGTAACACGAATGAGGTTTTTTTTAGGCCATTGTTCTGCTTCAAGTCAGTTAGAAGATTAGATGACAAATTCTCTGCATCAGTGAGACTCAAAATTAATC
>NW_011888803.1:16410538-16424995 GCF_000151845.1 Pteropus vampyrus
TATATATATACACACATATATATATATACATATGCATATTTCTTTTTATTATCAATAGATCTTTATTGGGCACTAATTATAGTGAAGGCTCTAAGGTAAGTATTATGAGAGTGTAAAGAGTTTGGGGTAATCAAGGCATCTTTATTATAAGGGGACTCTTGGCAGGAAAAACAGACATATGAACCCATAATCTAAAAATATTTAAATACACAAGAATGCCTCTATGTGCATATGTGTAGTTCCCACCATATCAATTCTATAAAATTCTAAACTTCCGTCAAAGTCGAAAGGACTCCAGAGATCCTCAGGTCCTGGTATTGATGCCTTTGTGAGTCCTCTCCCACACTGAACGATGCTGACCTGTGTAACTATTAAGATATTGCAGAAATGCTGGAGTATGACCCCAGGCTAAGCATAAAAGACATTGAGGCTTCTGCCTTGCTCTCTTGTACCACTCACTCCAGGAACTCCAGCAGCCAAATGGGGGAGGTCCATGTTATGAAGAACTGAGGCCTCTTATCACCAACAAGTACTAACTCACTAGGCATGAGAGTGAGCCACCTTGAAGCACAGCATCAGCCCCCCATCACCATTTAGATCAGGGCTCCCCGACCCCCGGGGCTGCGGGCTGGTATCGGTCTGTGGCCTGTGAGGAACCCGGGTGCACAGCAGGAAGTGAGCGGTGTGAGCAAGAAAAGCTTCATCTGTATGTGCAGCAGCTCCCCAGCACTAGCATCACTGTCTCAGCTCTACCTCAGATCATCAGGCCTTAGATACTCATAGCAGCACCAGTCCCTGGTGCCAAAAAGGTTGGGGACCGCTGCTTTAGAAAACTGCAGCCCTAGCTGATATCTTAATTGAAACCTCATGAGAGATTTTGGGCTATTCCCGTATTCCTCCTAATCTCCAGAAATTGAGCGAGACAGTTTAAATTTTTTTTTATTTAAATGTCTATGGCTTAGGAAAATTTACTATGCAATAATAAATAATAGAACTTCTGTAACATAAATCAACCTTATCCACATCGTACTTCAATCAGAAACAAGGCATAAGCTTTGGATTGCTATTCTGGGATTGATGATGAATTTGTGAGGGACATCTTATCTAAATCCTCTCATTGCTAAAATTTTTAATAGACAAGATGGCTGGTGGGGATTTAAGGTGAAGTCTGCAGCCATATAGAATAAAGTTTTCTTTCCTTTAAAATACTTGTCTGCCTTAATTGTGTTTTAACCTATTCCTAGAGTCTAGAATATTGGTGTGGTTATACAAAAATATTTGATACTCATAACTATGTTAAAGTTTATGAAACTATGTAATTAGAGATAATTTAGTGTTGTCCATATAGCATAATTCTTATTCACATCTACTACGAGTAGGAAAAAAGGGAGAAGTTACAGTACATGTTTGAGAAACTGATCAGCATTTCCAGGTGAACCTTTGAGGGGCAGGTACGCTAATAAATGTCATAGTCCTGTGTGTCACCATGGAAAAACAATGATTATACCATTGAGTGAACATTTTGTGAGGAGTCTTTGATAACTTCATAAAGGAGGATGAGATCTTCACATGCTTTTATAAGAGACAGGGAGCAGGTTTGATTGCAAAACAAGAAAGATTGCCTAGAAATCTCAGATAATCCATACAGTGCTCACAAGTGGGTCAGGGAAGCCAGGCAGAGAGTGGGTGAGTTTGTAAAGAGGGTGGTTTGTCTTACTAGATCTAAAGATGTACACATGTAAGTAAAACACAATGCGTTATGCAAGGCATGGAGCCAAGTGGAACAAAAGAACTTAAGCTGGAGGAGAGGGAAAGTGGAGACAGATGTGTGTTCATATCATGTCTAATTTTATGTAGGGAGAGAAGAACGCCAAAGACATGCATTTAGAAAAGAAAGGGAGATAAAGGCCCAGAAAGCCATTAGCCCTTAATATCTAGAAAAGAGGAACAAATATATGTGGGTTTCAAGCTGTGATTACGTGGGAGAAGTAAGACAAAGAGACAGAAAAGTCACCTTAATAATCAAAAGCTAATATTCTATATGTTTCCTGATCCTGAACTTTATATATTCGCTTATTTCATCATCTCATCAATAAGATATTATTCATTTGTTGCTTTCAGTTTTTTATCCTATATATATGAAATCATATGGTTCTCAACTTTTTCTGTCTGACTTATATCACTTAGTATGATAATCTCAAGATCCATTCATGTTGTCACAAATGGAAGTATTTCATCCTTTCTTATGGCTGAGTGATATTCAATTGTATATATGTACCACAGTTTCTTTATCCACTCATTACAGACAATAGTTTAGTAATTACCAAAGGGAAAGGGGAGAAAAAGGGAAGTAGATAAAAGTTAAGGGAATCAAACATATGGTGAAGTAAGGAAATTTAACTTCGGGTGGTGAACACACAGTGCAATATACATATCACGTATTATTAAATTGTATACTTGAAATCTATATGGTTTTATTACCAATGTCACCCCAATAAATTTAATTTAAAAAGTTAAAAGAAATAGAGTATTTATTTGCTTAATAAGGATTTACAGAGTGTTTTCTATGTAGCTTGTGCTTGTAGGCAACTCAGGATATAGCTAGCAATAAAACGGACCTGGTCTCACATCCTCCACAGATCTTCTTCCTCCAGTTAACAATCGGTCCTTTTTTAAATCTCTGCTTCACTGCTAATCCCTCACTTAACCATAACTAAACAGCTTCCAATAAAAAAAAAAAAAATACATAGACATAAAATTCTTCCTTGACTCAATATTTCTGAATGCCTATTGCTGACACTTTTCTATATCGCATGTGTCTAAAAATAATGATACTCTCGCCTCATTTAACCCCTCAGTTCTCAGCACTCAAGCTCTATTTCCATCTATGCACTGGAATCACACTGGACCTCTTACTAAGGTCATTAATAAATTCCTTCTTAGTGCACTATGACATTTAAAGTAGTTTTCCACAATCTCTTTTATTGTCTTTTACAATGATATTGTCTCTTATTTTTCCTCATTCCCAGTGCTTTCTTCTCAGCATTAAATGACATCATTCACCTATTCTTAGAATTCCACTCTATGTCTTCTCTCATTTCCATTCTCTATAAGAGGTGAATTTATCCAAACACATCTTCAACTACAATTCTGAATAATTAATCTTTTCAGAAAATATTTCGTGAGTGCCCACTGTGATCCAGGCACAGGTCTAGATGTCAATTTCTAGATGTTGAGAATCCAGAAACAAGCCAAGTTCTTGCCCTCAATGATGTTATTTCTATAAAGGAAGACAGAAAATAAAAAACGTGTCAAGAGGCCATGCGTGCTGTGATGAAGAGTTTTATGACCTCAACTCTCTTTCATAAGTTCAATCTCTCCCTTAAACTCAAACTCTTTCCAACTCTCTGAAACATTTCCCTGAGTATTGAAATGCAACAAATCCCAAACTGAATTCAGCATCAATTTGCCTCTAATTGCAGCCCTCTCAGGGGTGTACTCTTTTTTTGTTCTCTTTCTCATTAAATTAAACCATCATCTACGCAGTTGCTTGAATTCTGATACATTATCTGTATTGTCAGTGGTAGTATTTTTAAAACAGTAAAATCATGTCCTTTCCTTGTGTAAATTCTCTTAGTAGCTTTCCATACAAAATCCAAACTCCTTAGGACAGCACAGAAAGAAAGTCTTTCATAGTCTGCTGCCTGGCTCTTGCCTCTTATGTACACTTTCTAGCAGACCGTTCCTTGCCTTCATCCCTTTGCTTAAGCTCCTCCTTTTGCTAATCCTATCCGCTCCCACTCAATTCCTTCTTCATCTAGCTAACTCCAATTTAGGCATTTCTCAAGATTTTGCTGACATGTAATATCCTCCTGGAAATATATACCATGCTTGCCTTCCCACTTGAGATTGGTGCCCCCAAAGTCGCTCTATGTTCTCTTAACGATCAGGCTTATCTTGTCATTATATGGTAACCACATTATATGGTAAATCCTTACATTTCTTACTTTTCTCTCACATTCAACTGTAACTTCCTTGAGGGCAAGGGCTTTTTTTCCCTTCTTTTCCACAAAGTTTAGCACAGTGTCACCCATAGAGGAAGCTTAATAAAGCATTTGCAATAATATATGAGTTCAGTACATTGCTAAGTCACATACCAATTACTGTGCTGTAACTATATAATGATTACTTATATTCTCACCTACTTACAGAGACTATTCTATTGGAATACTTTCATGTATTGCTATTTATACATCGTTGTATTCACTTCAGTGATTTTAAACTTGGTAAAATGGTAACTTAAGAAAGTATCTTCTCCAACCCTGTTGCTGGGTAATGTGTTTTACTTATCCTTCAATTTTTCTTAAAAAGTAGAGCTATGTAAATCCCACGCACAGCCATCTATTTTTATCCCTAAAAGCTTATTAGAAGATTGTAAATCATTCTTTAGCACCCGTACCTGTCCCTCACATGCTGTGGTATGAGATTCTCTCATTTTGTTTGCCCAAATGAAAACAAAGCAACTGTTGTTCACATTTTCTCTCTGAGACCATCTGTCATCTCCTTCATCTCCCTGTCATCTTCTAATTTATAATCTCTGTATTTATAAGAAAAAGAAAGAGGAGAGAAGTAAATTACAGACGTTTACTTAAGAGAACATAATCTTTAAACTCTTCACTGTTTATCCCACCCTGCAATATGATTTGCATGTTTTCTGTGACTGTGGTGTGTCTCTTCTCATTAGCAGCAGTTAATTCATCAGATGTAGTTCATCAGAGGCTTTACTCACAGCTGGTGGTCACAGTGTCCAGTGTAGTCACAGAGACCCAGGCACTGTCAGCTATGGATGAAAAGTGGATCCTGAGCTGACTTTATATTGCAGGACATGAAAAGGAGGAAAACTGTCACACTTGGAAAGATTGAGTTATGTTGAGATTTTTTTTTTTTTCTCACACAGCGAGACAAAGAAAACAGTGTTCTTAGAGCCTCGTGAATGCTCACTCAAAAGCATACATCTGTGCAGCTATTTTGAAAGTACAGAGAAATGGGGAATGATCATGTTCTGAGGTAGCTGGAGGCTGCCTGGACTCCTGACTAGCCTGCATCTTCTGGGAAGAATGATTAACTTGCCATATATCATAGCCTGGAAAAAAATGATAGAGATGGCAATGAACTAAGTCATAAGGAAGTAAATAAGGCCAAATAAAAATACAAAAATTCACTACCACTTATTCTTTATTTATTTATTAATCAAATATTTTTTGAGTACCTATTATGCCAAGCACTGTTCTAAGTGTGAAGGGATGAATTAGTAAAAAAGGTGACAAAAAAAAATCTACCTTCATGATTCAACACTTTAGTGAGGGAAAGTACAACAGACTATAAATATAACAAATCAATTACATAGTGTGTTAGAGAATATCAGGCATTACAGAGGCAAACAGACAAAAATAAAGAGAATCAAAAAGGCTAAGGATGAGTCTGTCACTTTAAATAGAGCCACATTGAAAAGGTGACAACTGAGGCAAGCATTGAAGGAGGAGAGAAAGTGAATCATGTGGGTTGTTTGGAGGAAAATCACCTAATGGAGGGGAACATGTAGTGCAAAGGCCCTGAGGCAAGAGCATGGCTATAATCTTCATGAAGACTCAAGAAGAAAAAGGTACCTAGAGTAGGCTGAGCCAGGAGAATATTGTAGGGAAAAAAGATAAAGAAATAACAGACTAGGGGAGAAGACAGATTGTATAGGGTCTTACGAGCTATCGTAAAGATATCAGCATTCACTTTAAAAGTAATGGAGAGACATTAAGGAAACTTAAGTGGCATGAGATGAGATAATTTAGGAGTTTACAGCACCTATACACTTGCCATGTTAAAAATACTCTGTAGGAAGATCGTATTAGATCTTACACACTAAAGCACTGAAAAACATGTAATTTCATTTAATCCTTTTAGCAAATGGGGATTGTTACCCATTTACAGATGAGGAAACTAAAATACAGAGAGGTACAGTAGTTAAGTAAGGCCACACGCTAACAAATGATGGATCCAAGGTTTAAACCATGAAGTGAGCAACTATGTGTCTCCCCGCAACCCTGTAGCAATATCGATTCTGGTTTAATTGTCCAAATGCTTGAGGTTACTAGTGGGATCTTAAGTGTATCAAGAAACAGTCCATGGAATTTTGAGCATTACTGCTTGAACTAATTTTCAGACTATATATGATTGCCATGATTAAAAGCTTTGACCAAAATTGCTAGCATTTTAAATAGTTAATCAACTCGTTTCCTATTTTAAAAAGAGCTCCTTGTCACCTTCTCACAGATGCATCTGCAGATTGCCTGTTTCATGAGGATTCCATGTATCATTGGAATCCTTGATATGTAACTAACACTTGCTGAGTTGATATCTTACTAAAGTCTTGATAATAACTCTGTCCTTCTTCTAAAACATATAGTATTTTTCCAAAGCAAGGGTCAGGAAAAATGATCAAACTAATTAAAAGCAAATAACACAATGATGATCCGTGGTTTTCAGTGAAGGTCGCTTATTGAAATAAATCCTCGTTATTCTTTTCTGCATCAATATTAACATAGAATATCTTTGCCTTTTATTAAAAAATACAGAAAAACTTGTGGCAATAAAATCAATAAAGGTAAAAATATATACACTAATAACTGGAATCTTAAAAGTTTGGTACCAACCCTCAGACCAAAAAGTTGAAAAGAATTAATGTATCTAATGCAGGTGACCCTTGATTTGGGGGGGAAAAAAAATCTCTTTTGAAAATTTAATTAATTTTAAGTATTATAATTACTTTAGGATGTAATTTAGAGGACATTGTTAATTTGCCAAATTATTTGATTATTTGATTGCAGACATTAGTGTTCAAACTGTTTAAATTTCAGATTTCCTGAATATAATCATCAGTGATTAAAGATGATTTTCTTACGTTAGATTTGCCAAGGATATTGTCCTTGTCATTTACCCAGAAGCAAATGACTCAAAATATAGACTTATGCCATTCTCTTCATGTAAAAGTCAAGTTTCAAAGGTTATCAGAACATTCAAATTAACTGAGTCTTAGAAATGTTAAAACTTCACTTGAGGGAGGAAAAGCTAAAGTTTTCTTTAAGCTTTTTTTTTTTTTAATCACAATCTTTATTGTGTTCATACACTATCACATGAAATAGTTTGCTTATGTGGTGTGAAGCATAAAAAAATAATAGTATTCAAATATTTGGCCTCACATGGAGAACATCTGGATAATGATTTATTAAGAAAATGAATCCAAATGTTCGGGTGTAAAGAACAGTTCCTTTTCTTGGTTAGAAAAGTGGCCTTAAAGTCTTTAGGGAGAAGTTCCTCATGAGAAGGAATCTCATTAAGCTTTCAGTGTGACCTATTTTAAGCTTGGCTGAAAAATACATAGTTGTTCCATCTGAAACCAGGAAGAGAGCAGGTCAACATCCTTTTAAGCCAATTCAACATAAAAAGTGTCTGTTTAAAGATAGGAGCCATAACGGTCTATAGGAAAGTTGATAGTTTTAAATTTACAGCATCCAAACATAAACACATTTGTATGTGAGATTGGTTAAATAGGTCCCATTACTTTAAAGCCACACTGTACCTGCATTTGTGTACATATATATTTAACTAAATTCTTTTGTCGAATCATTTTATAAAATTCAAGAATCTGCATTTTGCCTTAATTCTGTCAATTTTCAGGGACCTTTTCATTTGCTTTATTTGTATTGCCCTCTGGAGATGGCTCTCAGCAGTTTACCCACCCCAAATTATTATTTATATATTGTCCTGATTTATTGATTCAAGGCTACATGCAATTGTTTTTAAGTATGCTCCTATATTAAGCAATGTGATTCATCGTTCAAAACCATTTTACAAAGACTAGTGTTATTGGACTCCAGAGTTCTGATAGTATTTTGTCAATGCAGAAAAACCAACTAGCTATTGAGATTAGTTGAAATTATGATAAATATTTCTGTGTTTGATAGATTCTCAACAAAATTCCAAAGAGAAGCTGTAATGAGTGAGTGGCTTGCCTTTCTATGAATGAGGCGTCTTAATTCATTTTATTAGTCAGAAACACATTTTAAACCTACAGAAATAAAATTATTTTCTTTGTTTTACTATATACACACCCATACACACACGCAGACACACACCACACATATACCTCTAATCTAGGCATGGCCTATATGTAAGGGAATTCATTCTATAAGAGTGTGTGTGCACTTATTCTATTATCTATCTATCTATCTATCTATCTATCTATCTATCTATCTATCATCTTCATCTAGCTTTATTATCTTATATAGATACTATATAATCATATCTAGATCTAAATATATGTCTAGATATAGAGAGATGATAGGTGTAAAAATTAGAGATAGATCATTTATTTTTCTCTGAGAAAAAGAAACGAACTTATAATAATACAGGAAATACATTTCTGGTCTTCTAAGTGAGTGTGTTCATCTCATTTTATCTGTTGAGTACAGGTACCAGGTTAGTAACAAATCTATTCATCTCAAAGACTATGGTATAAAGTTTCCTTTAGGGGGAAAGACATATTTAAACAGACATTATCCAATTTCTGTGCATTAGTTTAAATGTTGGCATTTGTCAACAATTATCTTTCTCCCTCTATTCCTAACTTATAGCAATATCCTTGAGATCACAATTTCTCCAAATAGTTTGGGAGTGGAAAAGAAAGATTAATTACATTCTATTCGTCTTACTGCCTACACTTAGAAGTTCTAATAGAGAGCAAAGTAGAAAATGAAACATAGGTTCCACATTGATTTTAATCATGATTGGTTTGAGTTTTTGCAAATAGCTCTCAAACTTTTGTGTCTTTTAATGCATTGTGTATATGAATAAACTTATAAAACAAGGGTCATTGGAAAACAGCTTTGTAAACATATAGCCTCTAATTATCTATGGTGTTAAATTATAGGCATTCAACCTATATTATGTCCTAGTAATAGCCTTTCAATATTGTAATTATTAAACCATCTGGTTTTCCTTTACAATTCCATTTGAAACAACTGCATTTATTAAGGGTGCAAGCTTTTGATAATCTAGAAATTTGTATATAAACATGTGTTTGGGGATATGAGATGGGTATGAGGAATAAAAGTTATAGACATCAAGTACCCCAGTATACATTAAAACATTAATAACATTAATATTAAATGTTCCCTAATCAAATCAAATTTTGATTTGATGGATATAGACATGTAACCAATTACATTTCATAGAACAGCAGAAAATCAGTTAACCTGTTGCTCTCTAATTGAGAAGCCAGTTAGAGACTGGCAGTCAGAGTGACATTCCTGTGACACACAGAACCACATGAGGCAGTGACTCATTGATTCATATTTCTATTTGCATACAGCCAGAATTGCACTTAAGAGTAAGAACAGATTTCCCAATGTATGCATGTCCCAGCAAGTGTACTTTCCTCTGGTAGATAGCAAATAACAGCTTCTGCTATAATAGACACTTTCTAGTTTTTGTGAACAACTTCTAATTATTCTAATATAAGGAAAGGAGGTGAGTCCAAATACACAAATGACACAAACTATGGGGAGTTAATTATTTTTCTAATTTTTCTGAGTTGCCCATACATGATCATTTAGGAGGATATTAATATATTTTCCATGAGTTACAACACTGCATTTATCCCATCTTTAGAAGAAAAATATTTAAAAATTTATTTAGTAAACAATGTTCTTGTCCACATGGAGAAAAATTACTGAATCTTGGGCAAATTATAGAGATGTGTAAAAGACAAAGAGTTGAAGAAGATTTTTGACTAGTCTTACTCCACTTAGAAAACATTCTAAAGCCAAATTAGTGCATCGTGAAGGGATTCAAAATAAAATGTGCTAGTTACCTCCATGATGACTGTCTAAACATTCTCTTTCACTTCCCTCCCCCATTGGAACATGATGCTTGGAAGGAGGAGGGGGTAGGGTGGAGTGGGGATATAAGGATAGCCACAGAAACCAGAAGATTAAACTGAATTTAACAAGACAGAGCTTCATATTGCTTAAGTGTCAACAGACTTTATGACAGGTTTTCCAGTAGCCCAAGATGCACTTCCTTGGCATATCCAACAGAACTGCTGTTCTCCATCACAATTCCTCTGCTTTATTTACACATAGAGCTTTATGTCAGAAGCACCTATGGCCAAAGGACCTCGGAGTGATTTCAACGTGTCACATTTGCATTCTTTGACATCACATCTACAATCCAAGGAAATTTATTTGCTTAATTGTCTTTTACCTTCCTTCATGGAGGCACAAATTTGACAATGAATCAAATTTAGAAGCACCATTAAAAACACTATATAGTTGACACTTGAGAAACATGGTTTTGAAATGTGCAGGTCCACTTATACAGAGATTTTTTTTTTTTTCCAATAAATACAATTGACTCTGTATCTCCAGGGTTTTGCACTCTGGATTCAACTGCAAACTGAAAACAGTATTTTCGATCTGCAGTTGAGAATCCATGCATGTGGGGAGCTTACTTAAATTTTGTGCAGACTTTTGACTGCTCTGCTCTTCTAACCTCACGCTGTTGAAGGGTCAACTTTGCTGTATTTTGCTTAAAAATGCATATATAAAAACTATGTGGTAGGTAAAATAATGGTCCCTCCAATACAATAGCAAAGAGATGGTGAATGTGATTAAATTATGAATCTTGAGATGCAGAGATTATCCTGTATTAACTGAGCGGCCCCAATATAATCACAAAAGTCCTTAAAAGTAGACAGCCTTTACTGGCTATGATTAGAACAACATGTGAATATGGGAATGTTTAAAGAGATGCAGTGTTGTTGGCCTTGAAGATGGAGAAATGGAGCCACAAACCAAGGAATTTGGGCAGCATCTTGCTGGGTGGCAAAAAAAATGTATTTTCCCCTAGAGTTTCTAGAAAAATACATAGCTCTACTGACACCTTGATTTTCATCCAGTAAGATCCATATAAGACTTCTAACCTACAGAATTGTAGGATAATACATGTTTTTAAGACACCAAATATATGAGAATTTATTACAGCACCAATAGAAAACTAATACATTATCTAACAGAACTACCTTTAATATGTTATCAGTGACAAGTTCCAATGTTCTTCCACCAAATCTTCATTCATATGTCTCCCTCTCTTACTACATTTGAGGATGAAAAACTATCCTCACCTATCCACCTAACTTTCAGCCAGGGATTTCTCTTTTAATGTAGCCATTTTTTTTTTTTTTTAACAGCTCACATTTTAAAGTTCTAGAATTCTTCTTCCCTCAAAATACCCCACCTCACTCCATTTCTTTTTAATGTTTCAATCAGCACTAGGGAGTGGAAGAGCGGTTGTCTCAAAAACTAAAACTCAAATATTAACACTCACATCAAAATCACATACATTTCAAATGCACGTGGAATGTTCTCTGACATAGACCATACACTTGATCGTAAAGATGTGTCAATCTATTTTTTAAAAAGTGAGTCACATGAACACAAAAAATATGCTTTCTGATAGCAATGGAATTAAATTAGAAATCAATATCAGAAAAGATACCTAGAAAATCATATAATATTTAGTAGTCAAATAATTCACTTTAAATAACTCATAGGTCAAAGAAGAAATCACAGGGTTTTTTTTTTTGTTAATAAACTAAATGAAAATAAAAACTAAGCATATCAACGTTTGCGGGATGAAGTTAACGCCATATTTTAAGATGAATTCATATATTTCCAAATGTTTCCTTAGAGCAGAAAAAACTGGCCTCAAATTAATTATTTCTCGCTTCTTAAGTTAGACTCTTAGACAACCATATTTAATCCAAAGCAAGCAGGAGGAAGAAAATAAAATAAATAAGAAATTAATCAAATATTAAAATTCTGTTTTCTAGGCAAAATAGGAAAAAAAAAACCAATAAAAGCAAAACTGATTCTTGAAAAGATCAATGAGACTGATAAGTCTCTGGCCAGAGGGAAAAAGAGAAGATAAAAATTACCAATATCGGGAATAAAATGAAAGATATTACTATAGATTTTACAGACATTAAAAGAACAATAAGAAAATATTATGAACAACTTTATGACAATAAACTCAGTACCTTAGATAAAATGGAAAAATTCCTTAAAAGAAACAAAGTACCAAATTTAATTCAAGAAGAAATAGATAACCTGAATGGTCCTATAAATAAATATATTTCATAATTCCAACAACAACAAAAAAATATCTTCTACAAAAAAAGTATCTAGAGGCAGTTGGCTTTACCAGCAATTCCTACCAGAAAATTTAAAGAGAAAACAACACTACTTCTAAACAAACTCTTTAAAAAAAGAAAGAAAGAAAGAAAGAAGGAAGGAAGGAAGGAAGGAAAAGCAAACACTTCTCAAATTATTTAATGAGCCAGCATTACTTTGATAAAATCAGACACAGATATAATGAAAAAAAATCTTAAGAAAATAGAATCAAATCGAGTGCAGAAAAATATAAGAAAATGATAATATAAAATGATCAAATGGGATTTGTTCCAGAGATAAAATTTGCTTAATATTTGAAAAACCAACCAATGTAGTTCATCATATCAATAGACTAAAAGTAAAAAATCATATGATTATTTAAATAAATATGCAAAAACCTTTAATAAAATTCAACATTTTCTCAATCTGATAAAAGATATCTGTGAAAAATCTACAACTAACATTCGCAAAGATGATAAATTGCGTATTATTGATCAAAGACTGAGGAGACAAAAGTATCCACTCTTACTACTTTTTAAAAAATTTTGTACTAGGGGCCTGGTCAAGGCAAAAAATGATAAGATAAAAGGTATATAGATTTTAAAGAAAAACAAAGATCTATTTATATACAAAGAACATGATCATCCACTAAAGAAAAGCTACTAGAACTAAGGAGTTTAGTTGTCACAGGATGCAAGCTTTGTATAAAAATCAATTGCAATTCTATTTACTTGCAATGAAAAATTGGAAATTAAAGTTTAAAAGAACATACATGATAGCAATTTAATGTAAAAATTTAGATAAAGCTTTTAAAAATATATGCATCTTACAATTATAAAATATTGCTGAGAGAAATTAAAGACCTAAACCATTCAAGACATAAACAGTGTTTACAGATTGGAAATCTCTGTATAAATAAAATATGACATCTATAATTAAGGTGTCAATTCTCCCAACTATAGTATAACATTAAAAAACAAATATACAAAAACTGACTTTTCCTCCCTCAAGTGATTTAACATTTCTAAGGTTCATTTAATTAGAATGTTCTGACAACATTTGAAACTTTACTTTTACCTGAAGAGAATGGCATGAGCCTACATTTTGAGTCATTTGCTTCTGGGTAAATTATAAGGACAAATATCCTTAGGAAATCTAACACAAGAAAGTCATATTAACATTGACACAATTTTTCTATCAATTAATCAGCAATCTAATTTTTAAATTTACATAACACGAAGCACATAGAAGAATCAAAATGATTTTTAATGAGAAGAGCAAAATTAGATGACTTGTATTACTTGATTTCAGGTCTTATGATAAATCTACTGTAATCAAGACTGTATGGTGTTGATATAAAGACAGACATATAGATCAATGGAACAGAATAATTAATTCAAAATTGACCCACCAATATATGGCCATTTGATTATTTTACAATGTTGCCCAAAAAATCAATAAGAAAAGAATAGCTTTTCAACAAATGGTGCTAGAATAATTGGTCATTCACATTAATTAATACATATACAAAAATAAATGCAAGTGGATCATAAGCCAAATATCAAAATTATAAAACTTCTAGAATACATAGAGGAAAACATTTTTGACATTTGGCAATGCAAAAGATTTCTTTGATAGCACAAACCAGAAGATGAGAAAAACTGATTTTATATATAGTGTAGGGAGTTTTGTATTTCCACACTTCCAGCATTGAAGAAAAGTTAAATATCAGAATTCATTAAGATTTTGAAAAATAACCAGTCTGAAGCACCCTTTTGGGATTTAATTAGGGGGGCAATTGAGGTCTAGTTGTCTGTCTTTATCTCATGGTTTTTATTTTTAATTTCATAATTATATTTTATTTTCAACTATATACAAAATCCTGGAGAGTCATCTTTGATACGTCTTGCTGACATGATTTATTAGATAAAGGGATATAATATATAAGTGGGCTAACTGGCACTTACTCATTCTTTTATTATATATCTCTCAGGAAAGAGTAGATCACTGAAAAGACAGGAAGATAGAGATGGAGGTCTTGGCAATAGATAGGACATGTGTGGCAATAAAAGAGCACTGTATTCCGCCTCTTTTTCCACCACTTTTTCAGAATAGCGATGATCTGGCATGATGGCTCAGGCTCTATCTGAACTAACTGACTCCTTTCACTTCTGCG
>NW_011888803.1:16426120-16429154 GCF_000151845.1 Pteropus vampyrus
GAACTTCCAGTTAAGATGTCAGCCAGGTTGCAGTCTTCTGAGAGCTTGGCTGTAATTAGAGGATGTACCTCTAAAATGATTAATTCTCATTATGCCGGTCATTAGCAGGAGGCCTCGGTCCCTTTCTGTATTAGTTTTCTATTGTAATACAAGAAATTACTACACATTTACTGGCTTGAATCAACATAAATTTATCTTAGAGTTTCCATATGTCAGGATTCAGGGTACAGGTTTGATTGGCTCTTCTGCTCGTGGTCTCTTCTGAGGCTGAAAATCAAGATGTTGGCTGGGCTATGTTCTCATCTTGAGCTCACAGTTCTTCTCCAAGTTCATACAAGTCGTTTGTCAAATCCAGCTCCTTATGGCTGTGGGAATGAGATTCCTGTCTTCTTGCTGGATGTCAGCCAGGCATTTCTCTGAGCTCCTAGAGGCTGTCCTCAGGTCCAGTCATAACATGGTAATTTACTTCTTCAGAGGCAGCAGGAGAAGCTCTCCCCAATCTGTTATGACAGACTTAAATAACATGATGTAATCATAGGAGTAGCTATCCCTTCACTTTTTTAATATAATCTTTGATCATGAAGGTAATATCCAATTATATTCCCAAATTCTGCCCATACTCAAGTGGAGGGGATCATACAGGATGTGTACACCAGCGATGGGAGGCTTGGGGCTTTCCTAGAATTTTGCCCACCACACTCCATTGGCTCTCCACTGACAAGAATGTGGCAGTTGGCTTCTCCGAGATCAAGCAATCAAGGAGTGCAAGCAAGGAGGAAGCTTCAAGGCCATGTATGACCTAATCTCACAAGTCCTGTACTTCGACCGCATTCTATTCTTTAGAAGTAAATCGCTAGTTTGTCTTACTTTCAAGGACAAAACAATTAGGCTCCAGCTTTTGAGGAGAGCTTTTTAAAATATATATATGAATGTATTTTAAACTATCACAGATGGCACGTAAAAATTTTAGCTCTTTGTCTCATCTACGAAATGAAGGGTTTAAACCAGTTGGTTACTAAGATTCTTGAAGTATGTGTGTAAGCATGTTTACATATTTGTGTTTAAAGTAGCTTCATTCTTGTCCCTCCAGAAGGAATATTTATTGGCAAGAAGATGAATCTCTCTAAGGAAAATATATTTATTTTTAAATCAATTGGTCTCGATTTTATATTAATGCTTTTTCCTTCAAAGTGAAGCATTTTCTGATTTCTGTAATTTAATTAATAAAAACTCATATTAGTCATTTAAAGATGCACCCATGAGGGGGCAATTTTCACAACATACTTTTCCACATTTCAAACTGTCAAATTGTTTTTACTTCATTCCTTGCAGAAAGATTTTTTTAAATAAATATTTTCTTCTGAAATAATGGGCAATGTTAACTTTATCTTTGTGAAAGAAAAGGGGAAAAGTGGAAAAAAAGTTTTTGTCATCTTGACTGCCCTAACATTCAGAGAAATACAATAATCTATATCTAGTTTTCCCATGAAGAAATTTCTGTGGTTTATGGCATGTGTTTCAGACCCATTACCTCATGGATTTAGTGGGTCACAGATTATCCAGCATATATTTCAGGAACATTACCTCATGAAGAAAACATCTTTATTATTAGACACCCATGTTTCTGAAACATATCTTTGCTACACAGTGGCTACATGAGGTTGACTAGGAATATATATTAATAAAAAGCCTTGATCAAAATGATACCTGATCTCAGACAAAACAGTTTCTTATGGAGGGCCAAATGAGCTAACACTATTTTGAGCTAACACATTTTGAGAGTTAAATGTTGCTATGCAGTTAAAGAGTATATTTGCCGGAGAAAACGTTCCATTAGAGAAATCTATAGCCACTTTTATCTCCTTTTTCAGAGTTTCTAAAGCAACAACAATCTAAAATTACTCTCAGAGATTATGGTCTTCTCAAGAATGTTACTTGATTTTAGCATTGCTTATTAAATAAGTTTAAATTATCAAAGATTTCCAGGACATTACAGGCCTACCAAAGTTAAAGGGTGAAAATTCAGGCCTCTCCTCAGGGTGCTACCACCCCAGGGATGCTAACAGCTGTGGTGGCACAAAAATATTACAAAAAACATAATGGACTCAAAAAGGCTTCATGAAAATTTTTGAAAATTTCACTCAAGGGAGGTGTAGAAAAGTTATGATCATTTAATGATGTCTAATTTTTAAACAATTTAAATATTTAAATTATCATAAACCTTCACTATCCTATGAAGAAAATTCTATTCTACAAGAAAATGAGAAACAAAAATAGAAAAGAGAAGTCAAGTAATTTGCTCAACTTCACCTGGTTAGGAAGCGGCAGAATCAAGGTACCATTCAAGGGAGTTGACTCCAAAGCTTATACTTTTAAAAATGGTACTAATAACAGCTGATGATTCAATTGCTACTAAGAAATTCTTAATTAGTCCAGGTAATTTTGAACTTCTGACTTGCTAAGTGGAACATCTAAGCTATGACACAGCCATCAATAGAACACCTTTGTTCTTCTCTTACATAACATTTAGCTTCTATTCTAAAGAAATCCTTTGAAACTGTAAAGAATATCTGTTTAAGACAGTATTTTAGTGGTCAATTTTTTTCCTCAAAAATATTACATAATTAACAACTCTCCAAATTTAAGTGGTTTCTAATATTAACATGTATTTTTCCCACTGTAGACAGGTCTATGGGTTGAATGGAATACTTCTACATCAGATCAGGTTCTAGACTCTTCCACAGATCAGTCAGTCTAATATCGGCACATATGTGGGGCATGCTCATCTCTTGGAAGACAGCAGAAGTACAAGAGCCAAGTCAAACCACACAAGCATATTTAAAGTCTGCGTTCACAGCAAAGCTGCTCACATTCTATTGACCAAAGCAAGTTGTGATACTGTGAGTTGTGGTTTTCATCCACAGTTCCTGGCTCACAGCTCCCAAAACCCTTGGGATTCCCTAAGTGTTGACAGTAATAAAAATGTCTTTTTTTATTTGTTATTTGTTAATAAGGGGACTTTAAAACACACCCA
>NW_011888803.1:16430329-16432559 GCF_000151845.1 Pteropus vampyrus
TACACCTCCTTATCTTACTCTAGTGATTTAATGACTATTTGTCTAAGCAATGTAGGCAATCTTCTTCTAACACTAAGGGTTTTTTTCTCACCATTTAAAAGTTCAGAAGGTATGAGCATCTCTTTCCCATTAGTGGGGTCACACTGATGCCATCTTCTCTAAAAAATTTTCCCACTCCTCTCAAGTTCTGATTAATTGCCCCTTAGGCCCTTGAGCAAACCCTCCCTTAGCCCTTATACTGTACTGCATCTACTAATTCTCTAATCTATATGCTCACCACATTGTAAATTCCTGGAGGGCAAGGGCTTAACATATGTAGATTAGTGTCTAAATAAATAACTGTTAGTTCTTCTATTATTTCCTCAGGATTATACCTCTTGGACCTAGCACATAGTGTGTGATCAACCTTTACTTGTTGAACTGTTTTGAGCCTCGAAAGCAAGTGTGACTTTTTAAAATGTGAAATCAATGTTTTCATTTACTTATTTTTCTTCCAGCTTTATTGAAATATAATGGGCATATAACATTGTGTATGTTTGATTCCATACATGTACATATTATGAAATGATACCACAATGAGGTTAGTTAGCACATCCATCACCTAGTAATTATAATTTCTAATCAGAGTGTAAGAGTTTACCATTACTGATGGTTTACATTGAGTCAGGACATCACATATTGTATCACATTTAACAATTATAAAAATCATGCTTATAAGTTTTATACTTGAGAATCAGAGGATAAATAACTTCCTCACAATTTGACAGTGGATTTAAACGCAGATACACCCCCAAATCTGAGCTTCTACCAAAGAGTCTATATAAATACAACAGTTGTGAGAGCAGAGGCAGCTATAATGGTAAGAATAAGCATGACACGCTCAATTCAGAAATGTGAAACAAATCCTTGTTCTTGGTTTACGATATGAATCCTGGAGGACTTTTACTTTTTCTCTTTTATAATATTGGTATACTCTTGATTTTAAAATAAATAATTATAGATATGTAGTCCAACCTCATTTCTAACCCCAAAATTGGGTCATCCCCAAACCCTATCTACCAGCCAAGAGCTTTTCCAATTTTATTTTGTAGTAAAGACAGGAAATTCTATTGCAAATTCATCCTGAGGTTTATAACCTGTAACTATTGGCAAGATTTAGAGAGACAAACATAAAATAAATGCTCTGCAGCAAATACTCTTCTGAATTGCCTCCATATTTCCCAGCAAAAGTACTGAAGGCTTTTATATCCACAGTATATAAAACTGTGAGCCCAACTCATATGGTTCAGCACACCAGAACAACATATGCTAAAATATACTTCCTTTATATTGTATCATGTTTGCAATTTTCCCATGGATTAGCATCTATTCCCAATAACTCAAAGAGAAAGTTTCTAATGATTACAGATTGATTTTCTTAGAATGTTGTTGGAATGAAATAAAAACTAAATGCACATATTTTTAGCAATATCTCTAAAAAATAACAATAAATCGTTTGTGAAGATTGTATTTTCAATACCACGGCATTGTCTTATTTTCTGAGAGGGAAAAACAGAAGGAAAAAAGGAAGAAAGAAAACATAAATTTTTAGATATGAGTTTTAAGCTTGGGCTATTGTCATATAATCTCTTGTAATATTTTTCCTTAGTAGAACTATAATTATTTTTGAATAGTTTTAATAATTTACTCTTATGTTAAATATTATTCTTTGCATATGTTTTAGGTTATGTTCTTTTACTCAAAACACAAGATTTCTTCTTCTACCAGAAATTTTATGAAAAACTTTAATGAAATACTTCCTGCTGCAAAGATATGCAGGCCTGACACCGAAGAAACAGATTTTCTTTTTCCCCTTGTAGTAGCTTTTTCACATCCTGGGCTCTTAAAAGGATGTGGGAAACATTGCAATAAATTCAGTCTTGCTACAGAGTGTCTACATATGTATGTACACTTCCTCACCTTTCCTTCTAAAGGCCCCTGGAGCAGATGTCTGCAGATTGATTTATGCTCCATTATATTTAGATGTCACTTCACCCAGAAATGAAAAGCAGTCATCTCTGGAGAAAAGTGACAGTGGTTTAATGAAGTACATGGATACTGCATTGAAGGGCAGGAAACGAAGGCCTGTTTGAATCTTCACCTGTTATCATAGAAATGTAAGAATATTTTCTGTCTGGTATTCCGTGAACAAATTTGGAGTATGGAATTAGCATTCAGAAGGTATTCTCTA
>NW_011888803.1:16432609-16436113 GCF_000151845.1 Pteropus vampyrus
TTATGTTAAATATTATTCTTTGCATATGTTTTAGGTTATGTTCTTTTACTCAAAACACAAGATTTCTTCTTCTACCAGAAATTTTATGAAAAACTTTAATGAAATACTTCCTGCTGCAAAGATATGCAGGCCTGACACCGAAGAAACAGATTTTCTTTTTCCCCTTGTAGTAGCTTTTTCACATCCTGGGCTCTTAAAAGGATGTGGGAAACATTGCAATAAATTCTTGCTACAGAGTGTCTACATATGTATGTACACTTCCTCACCTTTCCTTCTAAAGGCCCCTGGAGCAGATGTCTGCAGATTGATTTATGCTCCATTATATTTAGATGTCACTTCACCCAGAACTGAAAAGCAGTCATCTCTGGAGAAAAGTGACAGTGGTTTAATGAAGTACATGGATACTGCATTGAAGGGCAGGAAATGAAGGCCTGTTTGAATCTTCACCTGTTATCATAGAAATGTAAGAATATTTTCTGTCTGGTATTCCGTGAACAAATTTGGAGTATGGAATTAGCATTCAGAAGGTATTCTCTAAATGCAAAAAAATTCCCTTCTGCCCCCTTCAACTCCCAACACACAGTCTTCTATTGTACCTATTAGTAGGCCACAGACACCAACTGTGTTCCTACCCACTTCTGGCAACCCTCTTCACAGTGATGGCTGCCAGTTCAACCTGGAATCTTGCTGCTTAAAAGTGGTGGAAGTAATTTTGTTGAGCATTCAACGATGTCATTTGGCTCCTTCACTCTCATTAACCTTCCAGAGAAGCCAGCCCCTTTTACTAACCATTATCACAGAAAAAGCACATGGCTAAGTTATGTGTGGAGAAGTAGCCAGACACCAGTGGGTTATGGGGGAAAGCGTTCTGTCCCATCATGCAATTCTTACCCCACTCCCTAACATGTCCTTTATTCAGAACCACTAGGTTTGGGGAGATTTTATGGAGTATTGTTCCATTTCATTTTCCATGCCAGTGGTTCCTCTTATAAAGTACAAAATCTTCCTGGGGTTGACTCTAATCTAACTGACTATGTGGAATATGTTTCCCTTTTGATTGGATAGACAAGGGCAGGATATAGATTCAGGTGTTAGTTGTCTAGGAATTCTAGGTAAAAAAGAGAAAGGACAATAAGGGATAAAGGAAGTAAAAAGGGAGGCTGAATGACCAGAGGCACATCAGAAATATCTAATTAGGACAAGCTCTTTTCTGTGATTCTGTGCCTCTGCCTACTTATTCCAGATCCTCAGTTCTAAATGATTTTGGACATCTCCATATATATGAAATTCTGCTCTTCAAACATAATGCTATCCCAGAAAAAGCCTAACTTCCTTTTTAATTCTTTATCTCCATGAGCAAATAAAACTTTATTTACTATTCTATTAGCATGTACTTTACTCTTTGCATTGTATAGCATTATGTTAAATATTTATTGACATATACATTCATTTTTAGTACAGTCCTGGTACATAGCAAGTATTCAGTCATTGATAGTGACATTAGCTTACATTTGATTAAGCTTTGAAAAGTAATTTTCTTTTCCATGGGGGGTCATCTCAGTTATTGAAATAAAAATTTTCACAAGACTGGAGAAGTCACTTGGTCTCTGAGTGGCACCCTATGACAGTGAAAACCCAAGGTGAGATCTGATCTGGAAAGGGCTCTTCTTACTCTTCCCACATGTTGTTCTGGTGTGCTGAACCATATGAGGTGGATTTTACTAGCCCTTTTTTTTTTTTTTGGTTTCTTTTGATTACCTCGCTTGTCCTGTTTCCCAACTATTTCTGTTTCTACAACAAAACTTTTGAAGTAGGGGAAAGGAAAGAAAAGGAAAAGGAAGTTATATGTTGTAGCAAATGGCCTGACCCAATGCAACTCTTCAGCCACATCTATCATCCTCTCTGTGTACTTTATGCTCTTGACATGCTATTACTCTGGATAGAGTAGCCATTCTGTAAACACTGTGAAGACCTCAACACATTGTCTGGCAGGGGCCAGCTACCCTCCTCAGCCATTGCCCCACACCTTTTGCAAATCAATGTCTCAGTTTTGTCTCAAAAAGCAAGCTTCCTAATCTTCAGGTTGAACTCATTCAATTTTGATTCAACAATCATTTATTAAAAACTTACAGTACCCCAGTTTCTTGCTAGGCACTTTAGTATGCTAAAGCAATTTAATCCTTCCCAAACCACTCTGAGATAGGCATTATTATACCATTTTACAGGTAGGAGAACTGCAGTTCAGAGAGGTTAAATCAATTGCTTAAAATTAAGCATCTAATAATTGAACCAGACTTCAGATTCTCATCCAAATCTGTTGATTCCATGTCCAACATTCTTTTCACTTTAAATCATAACTGCTCATCAAAATAGATTCAAGTCGTGCTGTCTTATTTGATTGCTATCATCTGTTTATCATTTTCTAAAAGTTTGGCATTAAAGATTTGGACTAAATCTATCAGGTTCAATTTGAAGTGCTGCTTATCACTTTTTGGACAGATAATCTTAGCAAATATGTCCCAGTTCGATTAATGGACTCCAACACACTAGATTTTAGCTCTACTTGTGTTAAGGTATACACCTGTTAAAAATAAATCACAATACGATCAAGAGTTCAACTTGTTACTACAATAAAATGTTTCAGGATAGTTCTCTAAAAAAAAAAGAGACGTATTATAACCATGATGAGGTAAGGGAAACATTCGTTTTATTTAAACTTGTTTTTATAACTCACTTGTATGTCCTGGAATGTTGCCGATGTAGTATCACCTTTACCTGCCTAATCAAATACTGTTACCAGCCCAAGCACATCTAAATGTTTATTTTCTTTTGAAAGAAACTCTTTTCCTACACCATTTACAAAGAAATTTACTGGAGATGGGGTAGAAACCCTAGCCAGTTCTTAGATTTTTGTTGACCCCATATGAGAGAATAACAGTACATTTAGTGATAGAATTGGGTGGGGGAGCAGCAGTGGTAAAATACAGTGCTGACAGCCTGTCTTGATCAAGAATATTCTCCATGTGCGCCTTACTGAAACGTTTCAAAATTTTTTTTCCTCTATTCTGAAAGGTGTTAAATATCGCAGAGTGCCAGAAACACATCATTCCCAGCCAATTCTAGTGAATTTTTTGCCAATATTGCATTTCTTCCTTCCTGCCTGAAGGTATGAAGCTGAGAGTTATGAAAGTTATACATATCAAGAAAGAACACTCATATTTTATTTTTTTAATGTGGTTTATATGCCTTTAACAATTGCAAGAGATCCCCCATAGACCTTTGCTCCTCGTTGTCCACTCAGGGAGGCAGACCACCATGACACTTGGGAAGTTGCTTGATCATAGACATACCCTACGCCCATGTGGTAGGCAATCAAAAGTCTTTGTATATGTTTCCTGTAGCCAGTAAAGTTCCCATAGGCAGTCATTTATAGGAGAATTTGGAAGTACAATGAAATAATATCAGAGGTTCTGTGAACAAATTAGGAATGTGAAATGAAAATGC
>NW_011888803.1:16436823-16447866 GCF_000151845.1 Pteropus vampyrus
TATATACATATATATTACACTTGAGTATGACCTTCTGGAAATCAGGGGACACATTTGTTCACAGTTTTATTGCTAGTACACAACATAGTACCTGGTACAACAAAAACGTAAAATGTTTTATCATCTTAACTTATATCAAGTAGATCTTTACTGTGGATGTATTTTAACTCTTGTGATCACATCTTTAAATGATTGTGTGTGAGCATCCTTTTCCATGCATGTGCATGTGTGTGAGACCACGAGTGCCAGTATGAATTTCTCTCCTTTCGGTCCAGGAGTTGGTTGGGAGACTCAGAATCTCCATGTCCTATATCCACTACCCCACAAATCATTCTGTCTATAATGTGAATGGTTCTCTTTCTTGTGCAGTAGACATCAGGTACATCCATTTGTTGTGGCCTGGACTTGACCTCTGGTCTCTACTTTTATCGTCTAATTCTCAGACTTGAGCTCCCTTAGTTTTGAGTCCTCGATTATTGCTGTTTGATTCCCTACCCAGTAGAGCTTTAATTCATTTTTGATCACCCTTTCTCAAACAGTAGAAGTTTTCATATTGTCCCCTCACCCAAACTGATCCAAAACACAGACATTTGGTAAGTCCTCCCCTTTGGGTGCTGGGCACACTTCACTGAGTAATTTGCTTGACCAGAAAGACACCAATCAATCAAATATATACACATTTTTATGTCAATGTGAATAGCTTCAGTTTATCCTTCTTTGAAACTGAGAGTTAATGTGACATTTGAAGACTTAGGTTTGGGGTACAAGCGGTATTGTAATTGTACTGTATTTTGGTCAGTGTCGTTCAAATTATATTTTACTTCCTAAGTATCAGTGTATGCAGTACACGAATAAATTCCCAGTGCCAGCTGCAGAAAATCACAAACTGCATTTTATGATTCCTTGAAAATGAAAAATGCATGGGTGTGTGAATGTGGCAAAACCATACTTCATCATTTTCAACCATTAAGCTTTTGCTGCAGAGGTTTTTCCTAAGCAGATTGGTGGAGTTTTAACTTTCTTCTCAAGAATATTGATTTAAGAAAGGGAGGGAGAGGTTGGCGTTTTTTGTCAGCTCTTTCCACTTGAAGAATGATCACTTATGGGCCACAATCCCCCTGAGCCTAGCATGTCTGGACTTATTTATATAAGCAAACCCATTGTCAGAAGATTGCAGCAGTAGATACAGTCTAGTTTTCTTGTTAATACAATTATTCCTGCCATCTCTACACAATCAAAACTGAGTGAAAAGTTTGGATTACAATTTAATTTCAAGACTGTATCATTAAAAACAAAGGACTTTTACCTAAATTATATGAAAGATTGTATCATTGCTCAACTTCATCTAAAAGTCTGTCAGGCTTTCGTTGGCCTACTCTGATTTAAACTAAATGTGCTTTTAACAATACCTACCAATCAAGGGCTCTAAAAGAAAATTGACAGAGAAAATGACTGTTCTTAGGTGTAAATCATGCTATATGTTGTTTTAGTTTTAAGAATAGTAATAATTTTAATGATATGTTCATAAAGATTTCCTAATTGATTCTTTGGAAAATGATTTGTTTCTAGAGTATTTTTTCTAGAGTTAAACCTATACATAATAAAGATTCAGAAAAACAAACTAATACAATGTACAATATAGAAACAGATAAATGTCTTAAAAATCCATTTGAATTGTCTAAGTGACTCTGATAAGGCATACAAATGACCAGTACTTTTTCTTTGGGTTAAGATTAAAAACAAGCTGGGAATAAACAATGGCTCACCATTTACAATGAAGTGTATCAAAACAATAAGAACCCAAGACAAGTAGTAAAACATAATACTGCTTAACGTCAGTGTTTCAGAAAAAAAGATAAGCCACATTGGGTATTTTTCTCCTTGCTAGTGTATATCACGTTATATCACACAATAAGAAATCTACTGTGAATACCATAATAAGAAAAAAAAAAGCCATTCAAATCTATCTATTGCAGGCACATAACAAATGAATCCTTATTGTATCTTTCCTTCAAGGTGGTTTAGGAATAATAGTATAGTAAGAGCATGTCAATACTGATGGCACATCATTTTTTTTCCACTGAGGGGGAGGAGAAAAAAATCTATTTAATAAACGTATTTTAACAATGTAGTATTTTTATATTATAAGCCTCTTAGGTCAGATTGTTGTAGCACAACACAAATAGGTATTAGCTAGCAGCTATCCTGTGAATTTTGTGTTCACAAAAAGCTGACCTGGATTAATAAAGATAAAAAATAAATTTGCCCTAAGAGAATTGAAGTATAGGTAAATTTATGAAGAGAGTTAACTTTTCATTTCTTTGGTTCAGGCAAGGCTGTCCCTTGCGAAAAGCATCCTGCTTTCAAACATATCTTAGCCTGAGCATTTGAATCATGGAGTTTATTATCTGTGTGGCCTTCAGCAAGTTACTTATCTTCTTTGAGACTCAGTTTCCTAATGAATGAGAAAATCATTCTTACAAGACTGTTGTGAAGCTCAGACTTATGATATTAACTTATTATTTAATCTAATAAAAGCACAGAATATCTATTATCTAGAAGCAAGTAAGCATTAGAGAGAGGGAGAAATGATAGATGCATATGATGATGATGATGATGATGATGATGATGATGATGATAGATAGATGATAGTTAGATGATATATAGATATAGAATACAGTGGCTGTAGCATTTTTATTACTGAAATTTGAAATACTTAATTCAATTTGGAAATTCAACCACAATTTATGTATATAATTCGAGTTATTATTTCATTAATGTACACACATATAGTTTTTCATCTCAAACTATATATTTTTTAAACCCAAGTTTGCATATGTAAGATAAGCTTCCAGGAAAGTACATCTATATTTCAGGAGAGATATGATGTGTTAAAGGCAGCTATCCCTATTTTTCAATGAAATTGTAATCTTTGGCTAGTCAAAACTGCTCAAATGCCTGAGGGTTAAATGGCAAAGCTGCCCTGTGCATAGTATGGCTTTCGGTGTGCAGATATTTATGCAATTTAACTCCTCAAGACATTTTTTTCCTTATGACTTTATGTTGATAGAGACTGGCTGAATGTCAGTATGTGGCATCTACTCGGGCTGTGAATATTATCCATATTCAGTGTTTACACTTTAAAGTACATTGAAAACTGACATTTGCATTAATTTTCTTTCTCTGTCTTACTTTCCTTTTATTTCTTTCACCCTCTCTGCTCTCCAATATATCAAAATTAGAACATAACGATGTTGTCTCATATTGCATCTCCAAGGGATATCAATAAACACACGTGAGCATGGAGAACCCAGCCTAAATTCAGTGAGTGGAATTTACCAACCAAAGTGACTTTTGAAACTTGGACCATGATTTTTTACTGCCATACACAACACAACACCATCAGATGATCTCTTGTGTAAGAATTCAAGTCGTATTTTCTTTTCACCATTTAATTTTCCTTCCAGGGGAAGGGCATAACTCCAAGGTCTCGTCCCTTTAGTTTTTACATGTTCACTCTAATTGACCAGACCTTATCTAAGTAATAAATGTTTAATATGCTAAAGATGTGTGTTCTTCTTAACACAAAGTGGTGAGTGAAGTAGACAAGACCAAAGCTCACACACAGTCCCTTGATTTGTATCCCAAAGTCATGAGTAATTTAGAGAAGTAATGAAAAAAAGGACATACAGAATTTGTCTTGGCCATTTACTAATTTTCACTACAGTTCAATACTTTTTTTTTTTTTTTCTGGAAACAAGGTGCCTTTTTTGTTTAGATGGTGGGATACATTCAGGAAATGCAAGCACCATCTCAGGAGATGTAGGAAACTTCTCAGCACAGACTTTACTCTGAAGTTTAAGCAAGTGCTAAATCTTAAGTAACTGCTTTAAGACACTCATAATGTTATCAATCTGTCTTAGATTTAAATGTCAAGCCATTTTTATTATGTTGAAGAAAACAAAATAAAATTATATGAACACAAGTTTGCTATATTTTGCTATATTCTTGGTAGTCTATGCCACCCAAATATTTTCTACATGAAAAAAGCATTGACTTCCAATTTTTACCCGAGACTATGTCATTGGATAAATTTGTGGGATGGATGAAAGTTCACCAGATTTTACTCTTTGTTCAAGGATTTAAATTTCACAAATAGAAATATGAACCTTGTACAAAGACTACTATTCACAGTGCAGGTATGTTACTTGGCCTCAACTCTGTAATTGTCACTATTTCTTAGAAAACATCAGCATCATTAAACATTAATTTTTTGATGCCCTTCTTAAAGAGCATCATGCATTAAAAAATAATCTGCATCTTACATGCACACTGAATATACTTCAACAAGTTGAGTGGAATGTGAGATATGTGCGCTCCATAATATCTGTGGATAGTTTTAGAAATATCAACTCCTCTGGAGGTTATAAAGGAATAGAACTTACTCTAAACCATTTGGCATAACTCTGTCTTTCTTTGGCAATGGAAAGAAAATCCTCATCATGAATCTATTGGATTTTATAAAGCATTAAAAATATTTTGATTGCAATAGACCCCTTTTAAAGGAAAGTGACAATGGATCTGCATTTAGATTTAAGAATGCTGGGACAGCATGGTAAAGAACAATATTATTTGAATGTTCTGATGGGGTCTATGGAAAGGTTTCTTATCATTCAGTATGATATTCCATCTTACCTATTCAAGCCAGTTTTAATAAATTACTGATCAAATCATCAATGTCTTAATATTTATTCAAACCCTCTCTGTCTAGAGAATCGGGAACATAGGATTTGCCAGATCCTCTGGAATAAAATTTAATAAATTGCCCTCAATCATAAAAGGTCCAAATGTCACATCATGACATGTGACATGACATACTGGTCAACTAAAATGCAACTACAAAGGCTCTGAAGCCTTTTCCAAGATATTTAAAGATCATTTCCTTTTAATCCATGTGGTAGCCCGAATGAGACTCCTGAGGATTCATCAGTGAAACAAACAAGAAAACCACAATGTGAAAGTGGATCAGCTATTTTTTTAATTAATCATTTAAAAAATTTTTCAGTTATAGTTGGCATACAATACTATATTAGATTCACATGTACAACATAGTGATTAGACATTTATATAACTCACAGAGAGATCACCCCAATAAATCTAGTGCTCCTCTGACACTGTACATAGTTACTATAATATTATTGGCTCTATTCCTTATGCGATACCTTCTATCTCCATGACTATTTAGTAACTACAGATTGATACTTCTTAATCCCCTTCCCCTTTTTCACCAACCTCCCAAAGCCCCTCCATCTGGTAACCCTCAAAATATTCTCTGTATCTATGAGTTGTTTCTGCTTTTTTGTTTGTTCGTTTATATTGTTCTTTAGAATCCACGTATATGTGCAATCATACAGCATTTGCCTTCCTCTATCTGACTTACCCCACTCAGCATACTACCTTCTAGGTCCATCATAAAATATCTTTTTCCATCTCATTACTTTTAGTCTCTATGTATCTTTTAATCTGAAGTGAATCTCTTATAGACAGCCTATGTAAGGGTCTTGTTTTCTTATCCATTCAGCCACCTTATCTTTTGAATGAAGCATTTCATTCCTTTTCATTTGAAATACTCATTGATAGATATGTAGTTATTGCGATTCTTTATTTAGACTTCTGATACATATTTTTTTCTTCTTCTTAAAAAAGTCCCTCCCACATTTCCTGTAATACTGACTTGGTGGTGATGAACTCTTTTAGCTTTTTCTTGTCTGGGAAGCTCTTTATCTGTCCTTCGATTCTAAATAACTTTAGTGGCTAAAGTAATCTTGGTTGTAGGTCCTGGGTTTTTCATATTTTGTGCCATGCCCTTCTGGCCTATAAAGTTTCTGTTGAGAAATCAGCTGACAGTCTTATGGGTGTTCCCTTGTATATAACAAATTGCTTTTCTCTTGCTGCTTTTAAGATTATCTCTTTGAATTTAATCTTCAGCATTTTAATTATGGTGTATCTTGGTATAGACCTCTTTGGGTTCATCTTGTCTGGGATTCTCTGAACTTCCTAGGGTCATATGTCTATTTCCTTCACCAGGTTAGGGAAGTTTTCCATCATTATTTCTTCAAATAGGTTTTCAATCCCTGGCTCTCTCTCTTCTCCTTCTGGCACCCTTTTGATGCAAATGTTTTTATGCTTGATGTTGTCCCAGAGGCTTCTTAAACTATCGTCATTCTTTTTGGATTCTTTTTTCTTGTTACTGTTCTGATTGGGTGTCCCCTGCTACCACATTCTCTATGTCGCTGATTCAATTGTGTTTTATCCACTCTGTTGATTCCCTCTAATGTACTCTTCATCTCAGTCATTATATTCTTCATTTCTGACTGGCTCCCTAATATGTTTTCCATCTCTACTTTTATATTTTTTATCTCTTTGTTAAAGTTTTCACTGAGTTCATCTACTCTTCCCCTAAGTTCCTTGAGCATCCTTATAATCAGTGTTTTGAACTCTGCATCTGATGTATTGCTTGTCTTCATTTCGGTGGATTCTTTTTCTGGGGCTTTGTTCTGCTCTTTCATGTGGGACAAGTTTCTTTGTCTCCTCATTTTGGCTGCACCCTTGTATCTGTTCCTATGTATTAGGTAGGGCTCCTAAGTCCCCTAGTCTTATTAGAGTGGCTTTATGTAGTAGGTGTGCTGTGGGGGTCCCTTGGCAGCCTGGGCAACTCCAGGGCCACCTGGTAAGAGTCTTCAAGCATATGGTCACCATCTATGTTGGCCTTACAGGTGCCTCGAGGGGCCAAGTCAGAAACTGAGGCTGGCTACTGCTGCTATCGGGCGTGGAGCTGCTCAGTAAGAGGTACAGGGCATGCCAAGGCCAGATATTGCATCTTTGGGATTTGTGAAGTTTGAGAGATTTTATGAAAGTTCATAGCAGGAACCAAGACAGCCTGTTTGTATGGAATGAATAGCTGGAAGCAGCTTAGGTGGACCCACAAGGTGGGAGAGGTGGAGTCTCAGGGAATCCCCTGACAGAGCGACCCGTGTTATCCAGGTTGTTGGCAACTCCATTTGCAGACTGGGAGCAAGAAGTACTCAACAAAGATCAATGGCTTCTATCTGTACCTCTGTCTGGGAGCAAGCCACCCTGAAGCCCAGCAACTCTGGCTCCTTCAGTCCTCGCCCTGAAGCCCAACAACTCAGCGCCTTCCTATATGTCCCTGGCTCCCCTCAAGCAGTTGCGCAGTGCTGGAGCTCAGAGTGAGTTAGTCCATCAGTGAGTGAGGCTGGGTGTGGGCCCTTTAAGAGAAAAAGGTCTCTGCTTCCCACAGCCCTCCCTCTCACTCAGCCGCAAACTCTGCTGGTTTTCACAGCCAGAGGTTGTGGGGACTTTTCTTCCTGGCACTGGAAACCTGGGCTGAGGAGTCCAGTGTACGGCTGGGACCCTTTGCTCTTCAGGTCGGGGATGGGGCTCTGCAGCCAAGATAGCCCTCCCTATTCTCCATCACCACACATGGTTATGGGATCAGGCCGTTTTGCATCTCCACACCTCTTACCATTTTGGGGTGACCTGTTATTTGAGGTGACCTAGTTATAAGGCTTCTATTTGGCCAGATCCGATGACTCCGCGTACTGGTTATTTTGTAGGTTTGTTATACTTTTGGTATGATCACTAGAGGGAGCATGCACAGCCTCTACATTCTACACCATCTTGAATTCTTCTAGATCAGCTATTTTTATCTCCATCAAAAACATTTATTTCTGTATAAGTCTCTCACCATGAATCAAGTTCTTGGTCATTACATCTCTAGGTAGAGCTGCCTCACATTTTAATTTAAAACAAATGTCTTTCTCCTTGGTTTCTTTGCATTGCTGAGCATGTGCCATAAAACAATTAATTCAGTAATTTTATAGCATGTTGAATGACACAGAAGTCTTTCACTTTTACAACAGTATTACTTGTTGAGAATTTCTTCTATGCCCTCCATGTCCACAGTATCATCTTTCTAGTGAATTTAAAGCTAGTAAACAAAAGGAAAAAGCAATGTTCAAAAAAGAGTCAACTTTAGGATCAACATTTCATTCACTTTGGGTTGTCATTCAGAGAATGACTGTGAGATGGGAGATCTGGCTAAAGTGCAAGTTAGCAGCCCTAATTCTGACACACACACAAACAAATATTTTGCAAAAGGGAACTCCTATTTTACCTAAAGTCGAGACGAAGAAATGTCTCTAAGTTTATCTGTAGATACTGTGATTCAATTTCCCGTATACGTGTTGGGGGAACTTGGCGGGTGGGATGAGAGTCATTTTAACTGTAGTAGGCAGAACAATGCTTTTCCCTCGATGTCCTATTCTCCAGAAGCTGAGAATATGTTAGATTAGGTTATAGAGGGCTTTTAAGATTTCAAATGAAATTAAGATTTTCGACCACTGACTTTGTGATGGGAGATTATCTTAGATTATTCAATTGTGCCCAATATAATCACAAGCATACTTAAAATGGAAGAGGGAGGCAGATGAAAAGGTCAGAGTAATACACTGTAAGAAGAACCCAGACCACCATTGCTGGCTTTGGGCTACAAGCCAAGGAATGTGGGCAGCATTTAGAAGGTAGAAAAAGCCAGGAAATTGACTTTTCTCTAGAGCCTCCAGAAAGTAATGCAGCTTTGATGACACCTTGATTTCAATCCCATGAGACTTATTTCAGACTTCTGACATTCAGAACTATAAGATAATAAATTCATATTGTTTTGAGCCACTAAAGTTATGGTAATTTCTTAAAGCAGCAACAGGAAGTTCCATACTGTAATGTTGTATAATTGTGTCCTACTTTATTGGAGCAGGGAGGGAGGTGTCAGACAAGCTGTGGCAGTGTTACTATGGTACAAGTGAAGAAAGAAACAAAATATTCAATCCAGAAAAGCTTCATGTCAGCAAAGAGCTGTCTCCTTGAAATGTTTCTACTTCTATGCCTCTTCTACAACGTTAACTACAGCAACAGATTGGTATCACATAAAATATGATCTAACTTTAGTTTAATCTAAAAAATATTACAGTCTCATTCCAAAGGTCTGATTTTAATAAGGTTTTCTTTTTGTAAAGTAGAAGCATGTACTTCAATATCCCATTTAACTAAAATAAGATTAAATGCCACCCCAAACTCTTTGTCACAAATCCATCTACTGAATGCTTGTGTGTCTCATACAAATCTGCACTTTTATGCCAGAAGTCATTTTCCTTGGAACTATCTCTCACATAAATTCTTTCTTTTTGTTCTGACCAATTTCTGAAAGAGTAGAGATCACTGTGTTTCCATTTAGAGTTAAATGACTTTGTTATAGGATTCGGCATATGATTTATTGCTCTTCCTTTAAATATGTAAAGAGAGATGTGTTTAGCCTAGAGATTTTGCATTTTTAGTCCCTGATAATCTCAATTCTAGAATTGGAGGGGGATTCAGAATTTACCAGCTTCTCTTTATGTACACATCTGTATTAATGTTCTAGACAGATATTGCCATTTCTTTTTTTGCCTTTTCTAGATCTCCTGAAAAGATACTTTCTTAGCATATTAAAACAATGTGATGTTGTGTTTCAAATCCATTACAGTGTTTTGTTATGTCTAACCTGAGTCCCTCCTGATCCATTTTAAATCTACTTCCTGTTCTGGTCTTACTAGTAATATGTCACTGCTCTACATCTTCTGAATCATCTTCTTTTTTATAATTGAAGCCTTCTTAGGGAATGACCATACTTTAACAATAGTTTCATTCTTTTCAGGCTTAACAGAGGCTACAGTGTTTTCTTGAAAGGTGTGAAGAATGCAACAATTAATCGCATTTATTCTTCTCTCTTGAATACATTCCATACGTCAGATGTGGAACCCAAACAAGATGCTGTACCTTAATTTAATTGTGATCATTAATGAACTGAATGATATTAAGACATTCAGTTGATGTTACCTGTATTATTGTCAAATTTCTTTAATAGTACTACATTAAAGACTCATTTTTAATCCATGGCCTCCATAGCCTGGTTTTTAATCACGATTAAAATCAAAGTTTATTTCTACTCAGATATTCTGTAGTTTACTTGCCTACCATTAAAGGAGTAATATTGAAGGGATTAAAAAGTACAGATTGGTAGTTACAAAATGGTCAGAGAGATGTCAAGAACAGGATAGGGAACCTCGTCAATAATATCATAATTACTGTGTATAGTGCCTTGTGGGTACTAGACTAATCAGGAAATCACTTTATAAATTATATAAATGTCTAACCACTACACTATACATCTGAAACTAATATAAAATAATATTGAATATCAACTGTAATTGAAAAAAGTCAAATAAATAAATAAATGAAAGTCAAAAAATAAAATTTTGTTATAGTTCAAAAACTACTGGACTGGGAATAAGAAAAAAACACTCTTATCTGGGCCTCGGTTTACTCCATGAAATTATACACTTTGAATTATATAGATTTATTTTCCTATATTCCTCCAGCTCCCACCCCTTAGGTATCTTTAGATTAATTGATGTGTATTTATGAAATTCAAGAAAAAAATATACCACTGCTTGCTGTGAAATGCTACTTAAATTTTGTCACACAGGAGAGTTCTCTAGTCGATTAAAACTAGTAAAATTGGTGAAAGAACCCAAAAAGCAATTGTTCTATAAACTATCATCTTCTAATGCTTTGGAAATTTTTTCTAATATTGTCTCAGGGGTAGTATTTGAGGTAGCAAGCTTCTAATTTCCAACACTATTGTTCTGTAATTTGGAGATAGATTTTAAGTGTGTTAATTCTTATATGAGGGTATTTACCTGAACTTTCATTAATTGCTCAAGAAGATATGTAATGTATATGCATGCACAAATGTTCCAATTGCAAAATTATCTACACATTAAAAATATAAATTAACTTATTGTCAGATAAGATGAAATGCTAGGCTAGATACTCCTTAAAATAATTGTGAGGAAACACTAATAATAAGAAATATTTAAGATATAATCTTAAAATAGAGTAAGATAGAAGTATCTAAATATTTTA
>NW_011888803.1:16448511-16461298 GCF_000151845.1 Pteropus vampyrus
GACAAATTCAGAAGACTTTTTTTCAAGAAATATAGTTGAGTAATTGAAGGATGTGATAATCTTTTCTCACTCCCAGTTTGCATGAAAATTGTCTCAGGAAAAATGGGTTCAGCTGTAATAGTGCCTGCCGGAGTCTTCCCATGGGAAGTGCAGATTCTCAGTGACACTCTGATATGTAGGGAGATGTGGAGATGGATCGCAGTCAGACCTTGAACTTTAAATTAGTGGACAATGGCTCTGTGGAGATATCAAGTAATTTTCTCCCTACAGGAATATCATCAGGCTGACAGGCCAAGAGCATCCATTATTTTTAATTGGAGAGAAAAACGACACAGTTAGAGTGACATACCACATATCCACAGCCTAACTTTGTGATAGGTAAGAAATTTGCTAGCAAAGTGGACTTTCGTTTTGTATTCAGTTCCTTTTCACACCAACAGGAAGAGGTGAGAGGAGAAATGTCTAAATGTCAGGCAGTCGGTGAGAAGGAGACTGCTGTTTCTCAGCAGAGGTAATTAGGTAGACCTTTCTCAACTCTAACTAGGGAGTGAAGGCTCCTTCTAGGTAACGACGCTCTTTGTTCTGTTTTCAAGAGTCAGAGACTGATGTATGTTCTCAAAAAGGAGCTTTCCCCTCTGTGATTAAATATTTATCACAGCAAGAAGCTAGTAGTGGGATTAAGTGCCTCCAATTAGCCACAACAGAGGGTTATAAGTGACTACAGAACAAGTATCAATATTTTAAAAGAGAAGAGCAGGTCAGAGCAGTGAGGTGGCCAATCTTCATATCTCCCCATAAGCCCATTACAAAGAATGTTGTTTGTTGGTAAACATCAGCTCTCATTAGCCTTCCACTCTATTAGAAAGCTTCTGGTGGTGAGTGTCAATTAGAATATAGCTTATGTATAAACCCTCTTGGTTTCCAGGTAGTCTTATAAGTAAAGAGCCAAAGAAGCCTTCTAAGATGAGACTAATTAGTTTCAATGCTACAATATTTAGAATTCTTGTTCACCAAGGGAAACGTTGGCTTAATTCCTAGGCAAAGATAAGCTTTTCGAAGGCAGGTGTTATACTTTCTGTGCGTTCCACCTAGGCTCAGTGCCTAGGTGGACATGAGTTTGGATGTAGGCATGATGACTATATTAGAGTTCTCCATCCTGAATTTAATTTAGTCCACACTCATTTTCACTAAAACATCATCCTTACATTCTTCAAGGATACAAAAATAATATAAATGTGACATTAGATAGTACCCAGAAAAGGAAAAAAAGTACAGCATAACCTTCTAGAAAAGAAATGGTGATTTGGTAAAACTATATTTCAGAGTACGGTACAACTGTATTATATGACATAAAGTCAATAAACTTGTATTTTCTCAGAGAGAGCCAGATGTTTCACACCCTACATGTTGATAATTTTTTAATTTAATTTTATAGTATAATTGTTTGACATTTTTAAGTAGCTCCATCTAGCATGAGTCAGAGTGTATTATGATCCATAAACACAAGAATAATATTCCCTACCTCACAAAGATAGTTTAAGTAATAAAGAAGACAGTATATGTGATTACTAGTACTATGATTAAAATATATGCATTTAATGTTTATCACAACTATTTTTCCATAAAAATAGCTAACATAAATGATCTATTAGCCTGCCCTCTAATTGTCAAAAGTCTGGCATGTCAGTTTATACTAATGCAATAACTCAAAAGTATTTTCTCAATTTTTTGTATATAATATTGGGCCTAGCCATGACCGATTCAAATATAAAAATTCACATAATAATAATTATTATACCTAATTCATCCAATTTCAGGTCTCAGTTCCAAATAATGGCTGACACTAAAGTCCTGTTCTATATTCAATATTCTCATGTTATAATCCAAGGTTAATTTTCTTAAGTCTTGAAAAACAGAATGATAATCTGTCACACAGAGGAAATGTGAAGACTTTCATAGAGTCTTAAGAAAGTTTATTTCTCTCTATTTTTATTTTAGTATTCTTCTCATAAGATAGATGGTAACTACCAGTTGTTAAACTATGCCCCCAAATGAAAAATTTCAGTTTAAATCTATTATGTCTATTTGGTTATTTATGTTAAAATAATTATCAAATATGTTACTATCGAAATATACTAAATATGTGTTAAACATTTGTGCTCATTAATGTTAATCTATGACAACTGATTATTAGTAATTCTTAACTGTTAGTGTTATGTCTGAGGAATGGCCATTCATTCAAGGTACAGGTTCACGAACCTAAGGCAAGGCTTCCCCAAAGTCAGATCAGTGTGTATGCCTATTCTGTACTTGTTTGCTAATAAATGTTACCGCATTTAGTAAAATTTGTAATGAGAGTTCTTGTCTTTGTAATACACTACCTTTTTAAATTTTAACTCTGGAGTTTGCCAACATCTATCAAAAAATTAAATAAAAAATTAATATTGGCTGAATAGTTAAATTGACTTAGATTAATGTATAACAAAGACAAACATATTTCCTACTTCTTCTGATATGCTTACTAATCAACTTTTTTCCTGCTTATTCTGTGTAAAGTTACCCCAGCTATTATGGTGTAGAAGATAAGTTAATATTTGTCCTGTTTAATTGGCATCACAATGGTTAACATAGTTTCAACAAGCCTCCTTGTAAATGTGCATTTAGCAGCTTTGCTCATCAGCCAGTCAGTCAGTAAGGAAAGGAGATGGCAGTTTAGCTTAACTGCTGCATTCAGTAAACACTCAAAGAAACTCTAAATGCATTGTTTAATCTGAAATGGCTCTTGTTACCAGTCCTGAGTTCATGTGATTCTTGGAACACTAAATGAGGCTGCAGTTGAGATGCCTTTCAAGAAAGCATGTACAATTTAAATAAATTTAAATAAAAATAGACTTCTAGAAGTCACAAAGCATTCCACTTAACTAACAAGTCACGATTGTTTATGTGTGTGTGTGTATGTGTATACACACATATACATAAGTAGTATTTCATAGAGTATATAAATTGAAACTGAACTGGAAATATTTATCATTCTGAAATGCTGCAGGTTGAAATAAACCTGTAATATTTCACATGTTCCCTGGTTATTTGAAAATGTGAAAGATTTGTATGAATTACAAGATGAGCTTTCAGGTGCTTCGCTTAAGAACAAACTACAGCGACTGTCAGAAGATCATTTATATGGCTGCTCTCTCATTCTGTTACTGCTCTTGTCAGTCTGCAATTTCTGTACAGTTATTTTATGCAGACAAATTTTTTAAGGCTAGTAACAATGCTTAAATTTAGGGACACAGTCAAAGTTATATGAACAAAAGAACAGCTGAAAGACCCTGCTAGAATGTAAAATGTGGAATTTGATGTGTACGTTATGTATTCTCTGAGTGGGTGGCCCCATATAATAAGCCATGCAAGGCCAGTGTAAAGCCTGTTCCCAAAGATCAATGCCATGGCTGCAGTCATCCATCATCTCTAACACAGGCAGGATGCAATCAATGGTAATCCATCTCTTTCCCATTGGATAATTGATTTTTTAAAAAATTTGTGGGATTGATCTTTTTTCATTTTAAGAAACTGGCATTGCATATTATAGTAGGTTTAAGAATTGAAGGAAAAAGGGCTTGTTTGTTTCAATAAAATTCTAATGGCACTAAATTTGATCATACTCTCATTCATGATTCATCCTGGGAAAGATTATGAAGCTACTATCTTGGATGCTTTTCTTGTGTTCCCACTTAGGCTGTTTTCTCCTCCTGTGGGATTATGCATAACCCCCTGTAGGTGCTTACCAAGTTTTCCATTTGTGTCAATTAACTTATATTAAGTTCTTTGCTATTAAAGATGTCCCCAGTCCTGGGGATTTTCGCCTTTACAGATTTCTTTTAAAAAAATAGAAGCTTGTGTTACTCCTCAACGACTATACCTTGGGGACTAATGCTAACTAATAAATATATTTTTTGAATGAAGGCTTTTTAAAAGATAACTAATATTACACCACCAAGCCAGACTTCTAATTCTCTTTTTCAACTTCATATTTCAGCACTTAATATCATGGCTCACATTTATTTTTTTCACTCATTCAAGATATATTAATTTTTTATCTTCAATGTGCTAGACATTATTTAATGCACTGAGTCCACTTTTTTAAAAAGAAAAAAAAAGCTGAGTTTCTCTCTCAAGGAACTTACATAGCAAACATAGCAATAGAAAGAAAAAACAAAAACAAAAAAATTAAGAAATACATAAATATCTTCTAATGTTGATGGATTCTGTAGAATATAAAGTAGTTTGATCTCAGTGTTACTGGAGTCTGTCCTTTTTATGGTCACCTTGGAAAGTTTTTTGCTGACATTCTATAAAGGAAATAGAACCTTCTGGGTTTAATAATGTTTTGTAGGGATTACATGTCAATTCCTTCCTTCACAGTCTCCTTAGAATAAGTATTGCACTATTAAAGAAACATGAAAATGTTGACCAACAGTATATTTCCATTTACAATATCCCTCCTTTTCACTATGCATGTGCTTCATTTCACATCTATAGATACTATTAATTCTATAGTATAATGTTATTATTTTTTATTTAAACTATCAGTTGTAATTTTCACAAATTAAGAAGAGAAACAAGATATACTTTTTTATTTACCATCACGTTTGCCATTTTCAACACTTTTCAAGCTTCCATGTAGTATCACTTTATTTCAGCCTGCCACCTTTTAGTATTTCTTTTTAGTGCAGTCTCTAGCTTTTAGCGTTTGTGCATTAGAAAATATCGGATACAGAATTTTGTATTCACAACATTCTTTTTTCCCATTTTAGCACTTTAAAGATGTCTTTTCATCATCTTCTGGACCTCAGAGTTTTCAATAAGTAGTTAAATATTATTCATATTGTTATTCTCATATATGTTATGTCTTTTATCTATGACTGTTTTTAATATTTTTTCTTGGTCTTTGATTTTTGGCAGTTTGATATATATATTGCATTTTTCTACTTGGGTTTGCTGAGATTTTCGGATTAGTAAATTGATGTTTATTAACAAGTTGGAAACATTTTTGGCCATTTAAAAACATATATGTATATTTTTGATATTTTTCTACTTTCAGACTTAAAATACACATTATATTACTAAAATGTTCTGTATATAACTGTATATAACATATATCAAAAGTGTTTTATATGTTTTTTTCTTCAGGTTTAATAATTTCTATTTTTCAAACTAATAACTCTTCCTTTCACCAGTTCTAATTTTATATTAAACTTATTCAGTGAATTTATTTCTCATCTTGTATATTTTTCAGCTCGAGAATTTCCTTTTTTTTTTTTTATAGTTTCTGTTTCTATGCTGAGAACCATTTATTCACCTATGCTCATCTTTTCCTTTAAATCTTTGAATATACTTAACTGTTTTGTAACATTCATCTTAATTCCAAAGTCTGGCTCTTCTTGGAGTCTGCTTTTATTAAATGATTTTTGTCTTCATCAGTGGTCCTATTTTTCAACTACTTTACATTTCCATTTTTTCTTTTCTTATGCTAGATATTGTAGACATTAAATTATAGCAAGCCTGCATTATGTTGTCTCCCTTCCTAAGGGTTGAAATTTCTTCTGCTAAACAGTTAAATTACTTGTGGCTTTTCTTGATCAAGTCAGGCTGGGTTTTTATCCCTTCTTTAACCATGTCTCTCTTTATCCTCTTTAGTCCTATAGTATAGATCCTACTCTAGACAATAATCCCTACTTACAAAATTTGCCCTTCTGAGATCTCAGTTCAATGTCCAGTATTCTCAGTGTGGTATTTTCATTCTGACTGGGTTGAAATTTCAACATATCTTAGCACTGTGTGACTTCAGGCATTTCATTTCAATTTGTTGTCCTTCGGCCTCTGATTTCTGCTAAACTTTGCAAACTAATCCAAGCCTCAGCCAAGATACAAGTGTACTTCCACAAAGACTTTACCCTGCTCTCCACAGCTCCATTTTCTCTGGTACCATGCCGCACAAATTTCATGGACCTCCACAGTCTTGAACTCTGATTTCTGCCTGCTTTGCTTTGGTAGACATAGCTTAGTTAGCTTAGTTAGAATTTTTATTTCTACTTAGACTCCATCTTCCTATACCATGGTCTAGAAAGCTCCCTAAGGCAGAAAGTCTTTTACTGTCCTTTGGGAGATAGACTGAATACCTGCAGTAGCTACCATAATATATATAACTCTTTAAAAGTACTTTGGGCTTTGCTTCCATTAGCAGTAGGTTTTAAAGAGAAGCCTTGCTAACACTTGAGATATCTGTCTATCATCTATCTATTAATCTATCTATGTATCCATACATATGAGATATATATGCACATATATATCCATATTGCTAAATGTGTATATATATGACTCTATACCAAGATTTTTAACAGTTCCTTTATTTACATATTTGAGTCGGCTATCCTTCCAACCCTTCCTTTCCTACTATCTAAATTGAGAATGCCTTACTCTTGTTCCCAGCCCTAATGAAACTCAATATTGTTCCTATAGTGGAAGACTTCAGACAAAAGATTACCGAGGTTTGGAGTAGCTATGGAGGAAATTGGACACAGACTGGACTTTCAAAGCATGGCAGAATTTGAACATGTTGAGGGAAAAGATAAGGCATTCCCAGGGAAACACTGTCTAGCGGTACCGCTAACGGCACACGGTGCATACAGTAGAGCATAAATTGATAGGAATAAGTCCTATACTAGTGAGCAGGGGCATATATGTTTATCCAGGTAAGGTGAAGTTGGATTGTAAAGACACTTAATGAAACAGGAAAGTTGGAATTTAGTGTGACAAGAAACATAAAGTTGAAAGTTGCAGCACTCTATAAGAACGGAATGATTTAAACATAAGTCTGGTTCTTATTAAAAAGGCAATTTGTTATCTCAAATCTCGAATCAAGGGCATTGAGAATTATTATTCTTTCGTGCATTTTCTCATAATCTACTTTCTATTTGCTTTCAGCCAATTATTTTTGGGTTATCCTTAATGCTTATTTTCATCTGTCGTCTAACTTATGTAACACCCACTTCATCCTTAGTATTCTTAGTGCCGAGCATTCATGTCAGGGAAGAGTACTAGAAAACAAAAATGTTAATTTTATAAGTTCAATGTAGCTATTTCTTCAGTATTCAATTTAGAGAGAGAATTTTACACAAAAGTGCTGATTGAATATCCATCTGGTAGGTCTTTAGCATTATCTAATTTCTTTCCACTGTGTATGAAGCTGCTGAGACACCTCAGGGACTGTTTGCATAACATCATTGCTGCAGGCCATGGAAAATTCTGTGCAGTGCTTTCCATACATGCTTGGTTACAGCTGGTTCTGGTTTGTGTGTTTTGAGGTTTTCCAATGCAATTACTGCCTACTTCATATACACCAAATGAATCTACCTCTTTCTGTTTCAACTGAAGGTTTTTTTTTAAACAGAGTTTGAAATGTGAATACACTGATTAAAAAATAAAAATGCCCAGATAGAGTGAAGGAAACTAAAAAAGACATAGAGAATCTCAGAATAATAATGTTTTCCCAAGCAGGAAATACAAAAAAAAAGGAAAAAAAACCTCTTTCTTTTTCATGTTCAAGGTTCTATTAGAGTCCTTTGTGAGTGTGCGCACTTTTGTCTCAAGTGTTTCATTGGAGAGAATAATTATTTCCCTTTTCTGTGGAAAGAATTCTCCCACCAAGAGCATGATGTATTCTGCCTGGACCTGACAGATCCATCCTATTCCTACTAGATCAATATGGGTCTCAGTTTTGTAGTCACTGTGGCTTTCGTTCAATCTCAGTAATTCTCAGACTGACTACCCATAAATGCAGTGACGAGGAGCCAATTATCCCATACAGCCACTGGCTTGTTATTGCCATATACAATTATTGGAAGAGAGGTGTGCAGCATAACCCCAGGGATGGTACCAAAAGGAATGGCTTTTTCCATCATTATAGTCTCAATAAAATCAGAGAGTACTCCATCAACCAGCTTTTTAAATGAAGGTTTATATCATTTTATTGAAAATATGTTCAAAATGCATGACCACTGACAGAGAAAGCCTGTGCCTTCCACGTATGCAAGCAAAATACTTCATATATTAACTCTATTCTCTCCTCTGCTGAAGGTATTGCTGACAGCAAGTGAAATCTGCTCAAATGTATTGGCTCTTTCAATGCTATTGAAAGAACACCTGCAAACATAATGCTGGATTTGTGCTTGGGACACATTCTGTACTGGTTTCTGACATGCATGCATTTAGCATAAGCAAATGCTAAATAGTTATATATTAACAATATGGTTAGTATCTCAGTGATATGCTGTCTTTCAGTTAATAATATGATAACTAAGTAATAGGCATTTAACTTGCACACTTCCACATTTCCAAGTAAACATACCAATTGAATATAAAAATAGAAAGAAAAAAAAATGAAAAAAGAGGAATCCAAATGCCAGGAGCTTTAAAGCATTTCTGCTAGATTCAGTTTATTCAAGACAGGGTCAAACTGGGGAATGGGCTGTGACTCCTCTCGTGGGAAGGTCCTGTGTGCCAGGGAAGCAAAGGGAGGAAAACCAAGTAGAATGTTCCTGATATTCCTGAACAATGATATTTAAAGTTTTGAGGGGTGTGTGTGTGTGTGTGTGTGTGAGAGAGAGAGAGAGAGAGAGACAGAGACAGAGACAGAGACAGAGAGAGAGACAGAGAGACAGAGAGAGATGGAGACAGAGACTGAGACAGAGACTGAGACAGAAAGAGACAGAGAGAGGGAGGGAAGTGAGAGAGAATGAGAGAAATATTTGGGGAGGCTCCTGTGCTGGAGACAGAGGAAGTGAGAGTTCTGAGGGAAAACATCTGGGTCCCATCAAGACTCTGGAAAGTAAATCTGGTTCTAATCTGGTTCTAGATACATCAAGCCTGGAGGTAACAGAGGCAGCTGTCATCTGTTTACACCTGATGTGGCTCTTCATTCCAGGCAAGCATAGTGGCTTTACCAGGGCTGGCTGTGGATGACGAAAGCCATGCTAGAGGGAGAAAATCAAACAAAAAGACACTGTGCCACTACAGAGAAGAAACATTTCAGAGGAAGGAAAAAAACACTGCTATCATGGCATTTGCCTTTCATCAGGCTTCCTCTCTTCCCTCCAGGCTTCTCCACTTACTGGATCAGTGATCGAGTACAGGAAATACTGTGTTAATTCTAAACTTCACACTTCTCACATCATTTGGGATGAATTTAGGAAAATATTTCCACCAGTTTTATGCAAAACTAAGCTCAAAACTTCATAATAAAATAAAATAAAATTGTTTTTTTGAGTTGATGAAATACCTAATTCTACTCATCTGAAAGCTTCTGCATTAACAAATATTAAGGTATGTGGTAGAATCAGCTATCAATTAGAAAAAATAAAGTCACATTTCATTTACACACTTTCTCAAAAAATACCATATGGGTTGAGACATTAAATATAGAGGAAAACACAAGAAAACAGAAGGGAGAAAATGTAGATTAATATTTAATATTGGAGAGAAAAATTCCTTTGTAAGTATAAGAATGAAGTGATAGATCCATTGGAAAATTTTGGTAGATATAACTGCATAATTGAAAATGCCTCACATCATCTCAGAATCTTTGTTCACACTAGGATATATTTGCAACATTTCTGATGAAAAATAATTGATCCTCTCAAATATATAAAGAACTTGTCTAAGGTCAGAAAGAGAAAATACATAAGAGAGGAAATACAAATGGACTGTAAACACACACACACACACACACACACACACACACACACACACACGTTTCCTAATTTGTAATTAAAAAAAAAACACAAATTAGAATTAAAAGCCGATATAGCATCCCTTTAAGTGCCAACAATATTTTCTAAATTACAACAGGGATGGGCAGAGCAGTAGAGGAACAGTTCAAATGGGTACCATTGGTTGTCAATGAGGGCATTACAAATGTTTATGTCTAATCAGATATGGGCACAGAGATTTTTGTAGCAGGACTTCAGGGTATTGTTTATAACAGAAAAACAGATTTATAACAGATTTTTTTAAAGGTAAAAAAATCATATAGAACATTATATAATTACTGAGATCATTTCTTAAAATAATATTTAATGAAAAGAGATCATGCTCATTATAAATTTTGAAATAAAATTAGAATAAAATATCATGTTATTTCACTCCAACATTTTAAAAGAAAATAATGTGAATGATAAAAAAATTGCACAGACCTTGGAGTGAAATAGGGTACTAGTATGTGTGAACAATGATGCCCTTATGGATTATGCCTTTGGCATTAGACATACTCATTGATTTATACCTTCGTTATTTACATAAAAACTCGTTTTAATTTTTTTCGGGCACTCAGAGCTTTTAGAACTCTGCTGTCCAATGTGCCAATATGGAGGCCACTAGCCACAGGTGGCAACTGAGTACTGAACTGTAGCTAGTCAGAATGAGTGGCTGCAATTTAAAAATATACAGTAATTTCAAAGACATAGTATTAAAACACTAAGTTTCTCTTTAACAAATTTTAATATTGACTATACTAAAAATGATAACCTTTTTACATGGCAGGTTAAACAAAAATAGCTGATTAAAATAAATCATCTATTTTTTTATTTCTTTTTTCAATTTGGCTACCAGAAAATTTACAATAACACATGAGGCTTGCATTGTATTTCTAGTGGACGAGAACTGTTACAGAATATGATGGCTTCTGCTGACCTTCCACCTCTCTCCTGTACCATCTCCAGCATTTGGCATTCTTTGTCAAAGTAGTTTTTGCCTCGGGGCAGTTTCTGTAGCTAAGGAGATGGTCACAAGAGATAGACAGGCAGGTACTTTTAAATTAAAATTATTCTCGAGAAGTTGTTACCCCTGACCTCAGAATTAGGAAGAGTTTCATGGAGTTGCTTAAGAGAATGCCGAGTAGAAAAGCCTGGAACAGAAGCATCACACAATTTACTTCTATAGGGACAATGTCTGCTAGGTCATTTTATTAATTTTTGGTCTGATTTCTAACTCATCTAATTCTGGGAAAGTCCTACATCTCTGGGGTCCAGATATTTTTCCATATCTGAAAGAAATAAAAAGTCTTCATCTGTAAAAAAAAGAAGAAGAAGAAATTCACATGGTTGTGAAAGCTAAATGAGTAAATGAGTGAATGCTTAAAAGAGTGTCTAGCATAAAATTAAAAATTTTAATATATGCTACCTATTTGCTTTGTTAAATATACTGATATATGTGGGGAACAAACTGAAAAGATTAAGTAATCTAATCAAAATTTCAGAATATCTTTATCTTATCAGAGATATAGCCTAGGATTGTTTAAACAGTGCAGGCGAGGGAAAGGACTCCCAGGCTCCATAACTGACTCTGGATCTTAACGGCTTCCTTGGGCTAATGACGTAAAGTCTGTTTCCTCTTCCACACAATAGAATAATGCAACTTGCAGAGGGGTTGGAAAAATAAAATGAATAAATGCACTTACAATGCTTAAGACAGTGCCTTGGACTGTTTAATAGTTTAATATTTGTCTATTATTATTACCATTATGGGGAAAGTTGCCCACAGATTCCCACGAATTCAGGTAAAACAAACAAAAAATCAGAAAATATTTCCAAATATCATATATTCTTTCCAAAAGTAAAATTTTTTTTTTTGGTTAATGATCCTCATAGTATTTCTCAAGGCAGGAAGATAGTAGCTTAGAACAGTAATTCCCAGGTTTTCTGTTGTGCAGATAAATTCCATAGGACCTTGTTAAAATTCAGCCTCTGATTCAGTAGTTCTGGGGTGGAGTCTGAGATTCTACATATTTAATAAGCTCCCATGTGATGCCACTGCTGCTGATTTTGCCCACCACATTCAGAGTACCAAGGAGTAAAGCAATATTGTCTCCTTTGACAGCAGGAGTAATTGAGGTGCAACATCACAGAATGACTATCAACATAAGTGCATGAGACAACGATCCTTTTTGTTTTTCACATTGACAACGAGCACAGGATAAATTAGCTTCTTTCTCCTTTAATTGAATTCATCTCATTAAGTTAGACAGGGGTCAGGCAACATCCCCTTTATAGAGATTATGATTCTGCAGCACAGACGATTTATAACATTTGCTCTGGGTTTCATGACAAATACATCATAAAGAATAAACATGTCTTTCAAAATGTAGTTTTCTAGAATAAACAGTTGTCCTAACACTATAGTTTTAATGGTTCCTTCTTTGCTGAGCTTTTTATAGACACCAGTTATTTAGTTAAGAAAATTTCCTTTTAACCTTAGTATGCAAAGAATTCAAATTACAAATGAATGTTAAATAATATCAGATGCTTTTATGCATCTGTGTTTCCTCCTTAAATATTTTACTATGGAGAGTCAGATTTACAGATATCCTACACTTGATCTTAGTCAAAAGGCCGAGAAGCGATTACAGATTTCCTAATGCTAAGTCCCTCTTGCATTCTTTGGCAAAACTCAACTTTATGTATATATAGATATCTATATATTTGCATATCTATAGATCTATATAATATCTATCTATCTATCTATCTATCATCTATCTATCTATCTATCACCTATCTATTATCTATCTATCTATCTATCTATCTATCTATCTATCTATCTATCTATCTATTGCTGGATTTTGTTTGGCCTGCAATGTATTTTTTTGGTTTTGATATTAAGGCTACAAAAGCCTTGTAAAATTTTTTTGGATATGTTCCTAGTTCCCACTCTCTGGATTCCTTTATACAGGAGTATA
>NW_011888803.1:16462188-16472999 GCF_000151845.1 Pteropus vampyrus
TAATGGTTCCTTCTTTGCTGAGCTTTTTATAGACACCAGTTATTTAGTTAAGAAAATTTCCTTTTAACCTTAGTATGCAAAGAATTCAAATTACAAATGAATGTTAAATAATATCAGATGCTTTTATGCATCTGTGTTTCCTCCTTAAATATTTTACTATGGAGAGTCAGATTTACAGATATCCTACACTTGATCTTAGTCAAAAGGCCGAGAAGCGATTACAGATTTCCTAATGCTAAGTCCCTCTTGCATTCTTTGGCAAAACTCAACTTTATGTATATATAGATATCTATATATTTGCATATCTATAGATCTATATAATATCTATCTATCTATCTATCTATCATCTATCTATCTATCTATCACCTATCTATTATCTATCTATCTATCTATCTATCTATCTATCTATCTATCTATCTATCTATTGCTGGATTTTGTTTGGCCTGCAATGTATTTTTTTGGTTTTGATATTAAGGCTACAAAAGCCTTGTAAAATTTTTTTGGATATGTTCCTAGTTCCCACTCTCTGGATTCCTTTATACAGGAGTATACTGCTGAGTGTCACTTTTCCTATCCTTTTTTCATCATAGACATTGCCTCGATGCCCTGGAATACTCTGAAGTTCACATACTTTTGCTACAGTCTCTACTTTTTCAAACATTTGTATTTCTAATAAACTTCAGCTGCTACTATGTGTCAACTAACATATCAATAAAACTTTATACCAGTAGTTAGCATAATCTTATGGACAATGAACACATGAATGAACATTTAGACAAATATACATTTTGTAATACGTGCAGTAAATTATACTCATATACATTTGATTTTCTGTTATTACATTAATTTACTCTTTCAAAATACATGAATAATTGATCTGTGCCCTAGTGGATGTTAAATATCAGCTCTCTTAAACATACCATAGAAAGTATCACAGGTGTAGAATCCTTGTACCTCAAAAGATCAGGTTGTTATTTGCTGGGGGGAGAAATATCCCAGATGTCTACACTCCTGGACTTTCTATATAACATTCATATTTGCCATTATTTGTTAAATTGGCCATGTTCTGCAGACTTTATACTCATTAACAATCTTATTTAATCCTCACAATAACCCTGAAAGAAACAATTTTCAATCTCATTTAACATAAACCTGAACTTCTGAATGCTAATTTCCTAGGGTCAGATAGTGTATGAGTGAAGGAGTCAGGCTTCCAACTCAAATCAGGCTGACTCCAAAATCCAGAGAAATTTCATGGTGACATTCTCTCCCTTATAATTTTAGTTCCCAACTCAGTGTAGGCTCAGTATTCTCCAAAAACCCAGGAATCTATTTTGTCTCAGATTTTGGGAAAAAAGGTCGTGAACTAGAATTTCTTTATCAGGTCTCCTCATTCTTCATAGTCATTGATCAGTCTTACTGTTCATCTTATAATGATTGTTTCTAGATAACTATAAACCCACAAACAAGTAAGTGTATAGATTGTTTATAACCAGCATGGTCGTTTTTGCTCATTCATTGATTCAAGTACTTGGTTTTTTATTTAACACACATTTCTACCTGACAAATTCTCCATGTTTAAATCCTAAGGTCCTCTCTCCTTTATCATACTTAAAATGTTGAAAGCTGAAAAATGCATTTTTTTCCTGAAATAAATAACAATTACAAATAAAATGACAAAAGAAGAAACATTAGAGAACTAAAATAATTTCAATATGTAAAACTCATTTAGAATATAAGCTTGATCAAAATGAACAAAGGTATTGGTTCTACCAAGAAAAATGGCTTTGAACACCACAAATATTTAAACTGCCTCCTCAGTAATGTGTTTTCTAATTTCAAACACCATTGCATTTGTATTCCAGCCAATTTCCATACTATAAATGTCAGTCAACATAGGCTGATTATGTCTAAGAATGATTTAAAAAGAACCTTAACAACAGTAAAAGTCATGTCCGTATTTTCATTATGCATTTGAGCCTTTAGATCGTAAATACTCCCTCTGAGCTAATATTTTAAATTCAAGGTCATATACAGGGGATTTTTTCCTTGCTAATTAGAAAATAGATTACTCCACTTGAAATTATGTAGGTGGAAATTCTTCCCTGAGGACTTTATCTCTTTCAGATGTGTTTGATCATGTTCAATATTTTTTTAACTATATTATATTTGCTTTTCTCCTCTTACCTACCAAATATGATGCATGGAATGCTTAAGGATTTGACTTATTATTCTGACATTAGTAATAAAGTTATATTAAAAATAATGTACTAGAAGTCTTTCACCTGCATACAATTTTCCTTATTAGATTTGCTTATTATTTTACTTGTCAAATATCACAACGTGTAATGTTCTCTCTGTATATTTATAAAAATACTTTATTGCAGATGAGTCTAATCACTATGTAAATTAGGTAATTATTTGGTGAATATTAACATTCTTTCTCATACAAAATAATACATATATTTTGAATCTTCTTCCCTCACTTTTGGGAGGATATACCAATTAAAATAGTTATTGAACCTTTATTTGCATGCAAATGAGGCAAGTGAACTAGCATATCAGGATATGCAAAAGTATATTTAATTTTCAATTTCAAATGTATTTCTTATTAGTTAGACTACATCATTTTCAATGCAATTTTCTTCTGGCATGTTAGAATCATGTATCATAAAAAGCTTTTCTGGTAACTACTTGCTTGCATGCATGGGCTTTTAATCTTTCTGGATTCTTCTACAGCAAGACAAAATAAATTTCCTTTAAAAGAGAGGAAAATCAACATGTCAAACTATATGATTAATGAATAGATGGCAGGTAGTAGGTATTTAACATTTTTTTATATGGATGATTTGAAAAGGTAAGTTTGAAATAATTATAAATAAATGTTCTTGATTCTTTTCCCAAATAATCATAAAAATATTATTAAACATAGAACTGTATTTGAAAGAAAATAATGATTATATCCCTGGATTGCGAGAATTGCGAGAAGCTCAAATAAACTGTCTTTTCTTTAAAGATGAAAACTGGTGTTACTTAAGACCCAAAACCATAAAACTTCTAGAAGAAAACACAGGCAGTAAACTCTCTAATATTGCTACTAGTAATGTCTTATCTGATATATATCCTGAGGCAAGGGAAACAAAAGAAAAATAAATAAATGGGACTACATCAAACTAAAAAATTTTTGCACAGCAAAGGAAACCATCAACAAATGAAGACAACATACTAAATGGGAGAAGATATTCGCCTATGATACAGCTGATAAGGGATTAATATAAAAAAATTTACAAAGAACTCATACAACTCAGTAACAAAAAAACAAACAATTCAATTAAAAAATGGGCAGAAGACCTGAATAGATATTTCTCCAAAGGGAAAATACAGATGACCAATAAGATGCTCTAGGCACTAACTATCAGAGAAATGCAAATTAAAACCACAATGAGATATTACCTCACACCTGTCAGAATGGCTATCATCAGTAAATCAAAAAACAAGTGTCTGCAACGATGTGGAGAAAAGTGAACCCTTGTACACTGTTGGTAGGATTGCACTTCTGGGTGTTTATCCAAACAAAACCAAAACACTAATTTGTAAAGATCCATGCATCCCTATGTTCACAGTGGTGTTATTCACAATAGCTAAGACATGGAAACAATCTAAATGCCCAGCAACAGAGGATTGGATAAAGAAGTTATGATTCATATATACAATGGAATATTAATCAGCCATAAAAATGAAATCCTACCATTTGCAATGACATGGATGGACCCAGAGGTTATTATGCTGAGTGGAATAAGTCAGATAGAGAAAGATAAATACTGTTTGATTTCACTTAAATATGAAGAATCTAAGGAACAAAAAGAACAAAATGCACAAAAATGCACTCATGGATACAGAGAATATTTTTCTGGTGACTGCCAGAGGGGAGAGAGGTTAGAGGGCTAGGAGGAAGGAGTGAAGGGTTAAAGAGGTACAAATTAATAGTTGAAAGATGGTCACAGGGATGGGAGTACAACATAGGGAATGCAGTCAGTGGTATTGTAGTGACTATGTGTAGAGCCAGATGGGTGATAAGAGTAACTGGAGGGATCATTTCATAAAATTCATAAATGTCTAATCAATGTACTATATACTTGAAATGATTAATAAAAAAATGACATTGCTTTTTTAAAATGAAACAAAACTGATGTTACTGATTTTTCTATAAATGTGAAGTGTATAGACAATAAATAAAATATTTAGATTCCAAAATTATAACTACATTGGAACGAGGATACCTCTTGATATTTAAAGAAAACAGTTATAAAGGAAATAAAAATAGTGCAATATTAAATGAGTGATGAATCGAGGAATGTTATACCCTAAAGTGTAGTGAATATAAATATATTCAAGATGGTTGTAATCTTTAGATCTAGCATTTAATAATGAGCTAGTATGGGAAAGTTTGGGGTATGTCTTTCGCTATTTCAGTTTGTACTTTTTCTTGATATCTGTGTCCAGTCACAGCCTGGTAGATACCTCTACTGGTCACATTAAATGTGTTTGTCTTTTTACCAGAGTCTAAGGGCAAGGTCAACTCAAAGCTCTGTCTGAAATAGTTGTTTTATGGTAGATATTGAAGCTCTGTCATCTCGTTTTTGTACATTTTTGCTTGTTTTTAATGTCGCTCTGTGGTAATTAAAAAGAAAGATAATCCTGGTATGTTAATTAGATTTATGATTATTTATGAATTATTCAGCTCTACAAACAGGTGATTGAATGGTTATTGAAATTTCCATTTAAGAATATCTTGATTTATTTAAAACTTATGGAAATTTAATGTCTCTAACCCCTCTCATGACAGGCAGTCTCCCTCTTACTTGTTCTCATTACAGCATATGCCTCTGCCAGGAGCACTGCGTAGAGGTGCAATTTTAAAGTCTATTTTTAATTGTCATATTAATGTCTGTATGTCTCTATCACGTGATTCTTCTCAAAGGCAAAGTTAGTGCCTCTTTTTGCTCACCATTATATTACCAGAGTCTGGCATGCAGTCAATGTTGAATAAATTAGTTATTGAATTTCAGTTTAAATCAATTAGGTTTAAATTTGGTTCAACCACTTAATAGCTGTGTGATCCTAGCCAAGTCATAAAACTACCTATGTCTACTTCTTGCTTTGAAAAATTATGGGGAGCAATAAAAATGTACAACTGAAAAAAAAAGACATGTTAGTTATTTTAATTACATAATAATATAATGTACAATGTAGGAGTTGTCATAAAAGTAATCAAATGCAGCTCACTTATTTTTGGTTTGTTTGTTTATTGTTTCTTCCTTCTTTTGCCACAGTAAATTAGAAACAGAACCAATATTCCCTGAACACATACCATGCTCGTAGCCTGGCATTAACTAGCAGAATATTAGAAGAGGTGGTCAAGGTAACCACAATGCAACAATACGTATTTCTTTGTTAATGCATTTAAGATGTTGTTTTAAAGAAAGGTTAAACAAATTGATACTACTAATGTTCTGGTACAAATAAAAAGTTTTATCTCCTAGATGGGATATCACCCAAGAGCTCGCTCTATAAAATACAATTGATGATCTAATTATTGTGAAGGCCCATGGGCATGTTGTGACAGAGTGCTTGTTAGAAAAGTGCAAGGACAGCAGGCTGTGCCTTAAAGCAGAATTCTGAAGCTGAGAACCTGGTCTGTGCAGGAAAATAATGTCTACGAAAGTTGAAAGTAATAAAAATCTTCAAGACTGCCGTTGGGCCTATTCCCAAAACTTTAGAGTTTGTCAGTTAAAATATGTGTGGAAAATTCAGGAACAAGAAAGAAAGGGCTAACCTGGGGCAAAATGAGAGAATAGAGATGCAATAGGAACATTACCTGAAACAACAAACAAAAGAAGAAAATAACAGTTATGAATGGAAATGTTTTGTTATGAATTATGTCCTCTCGAAATTCATATGTTGAAGCCCTAACGCCGCAATGTGACCGAATTTGGAGAAAAGGCCTTTGTAAGATCCTTTGACCATGATGTCACATAATAAGCCTCCTCATCGTTCTTTGGCTGCTCATTCTCTAAGAGGAATATTCAATGATCTTGTAGAAAGTTTATACCTTAGAAAAGATGTTTTGAGGAAACACAATCATGCTATATAAACCAGGGAAAGCATGTTTGAAAGAAGAATTGATGGAGGATTTGAGATGTAACCTCTGATTCCATATACTAACTTTTCTGTTCTCAAGAAAATTTTGTCACCAGAACCGCACCTATTTCAATCTATTGATTTTAACACTGCTTTTTCATAAACATATAATGTGCTTTTTTGTTGTCGTTCTTTAGCATGGAATAATATATTCATATAAACAATAAAACTAATCCCAGAATTATTTTAAGGGAAATGCAGGAAGTGACTATAAATAGGAATTCATCAGGATTATTTCTGAGATGGCTGTGGCATAGCCATGATGCCCAAGCATCATGAACAATGTTCTATTGGAGGAATTACTGGCTAATACCATCATTTTCATCACAAAACCATAATATGCAACAGTCAAGTGCTTCCTTAGGACTGGTGTTGTGCAGTGTAATACAGCTCTCTTCATTTAATCTACATTAAATGGTGCACAATTTACTAGGTATTTTTATGCCTTCTTTTCTTAGCCTTAAAACTGCCTCAGATGGACTCATTGACCATTGTTCATAAATCAGCCTTTATTGGTGAAGAGGTGAGGTGGGTTAACAATAAATTTACTTGTAAATTGAGAAGAGATAAATCTTTGTTCCCTCAAGGGTAGCAGTGTATTTATTGGTTGAAACGCAGTACCACTTTTCAAAAAGCACTTTATAGAAAGGTAAAGGCTTCAAGACCTTGGGTGTTTACGATCTCTGAAGCTTGTGTATTTGCAGGATTGTTGTAAAATACACTAATAAAATAAAATAGGGTGTTGCTTTATATTTGCTTATGTTACCACTTGAAGTACTTGTACAGGTAGAATAGAGACTCCATAAAATAAACTCATAAGCTGAAATTTAATTCTTTTGGGAAATCTGCCACTTTTATTTACAGGTCTATAAGCCTAGAAAATAAAAATAACTAAGAGAAAATATTGCAAATATATTTTATATCACTTATAATCAAGGTCCCTGAATAGTCTGTAAGCATTTTCATCCCATAAACCTATCTGGCAATCATTGTTGAGCTGAATATGTAGAATTAATCTTCTCATCAACCATAACCTAAACCTACTTACATCGTGAGAGAAACGTGGCATGGGCCTAGTCCTTAGCTTATTTGTCATTATATTATGACATACTAAAATGTTCTTCTTGACTTAAAAATAACAGAATACTTATTTTAGAAATTTGCAATATAGAAAGCAAGTATATTTGGCATATACAATAGTGATAGAGATTTCAGAACAATATTAAAATCTGACATATATTTAAAACAGTATGGAGAGCTTCTTCTAACAAAAGTCAAGCACTTTAAACATTTTGAAATATTTGGCTTGATCAGTTTTTGGATATTCTGATCTATTTTCATTCCATCTAAGTTAGCTTTTTGAATATCCCAATATATATCTATTCCATCATAAAGTATTCAAACAAATAAGAACAACTTTGGTAGAATATCAAGAATCTAAATATTAACAAATCATTAAATATGCAATATATTCTGCATGAATGTGTTGTACCGTGTCATTTATTCACATACTAATGAGCTGAGGTGTGTTATACCAGGTTGAAGATTGACAACATGATCCATGCCGCTGACTCTCTGGAATATCTACTTGACATCTCAAACTTAAATCATTTAGCACTGGCTTTTTGATATACATTCTTCAAAACCTTCTGCACTCATAGTGTTTCCTTCTCAGTTGATGGCAGTTCCATAATTTTAGTTTTTCAGGTCAAAAACCTTGAGGTTATTCTTGACTTTGCTTATTCCTTCATGCACATATTCAATGTGTCAGCGAATCCTGTTCTACCTTTTAAATAAAACCATGATGTGCTAACACCTTGATTCAGTGACCATCATCTCTTATCTTTACTGTAAGAGTTTTCTTCATGGACTCCACAACCTCACCCCTCACCCACAGCTAGAGTAATCCTTTGGTTAAACCCCTCATTCTTTGCTCATCTGCTACCTTTTTAATGTGACCCATGCTAATGATCATATTTTAGTTGTAATATAGCTGCTAATCTTCATGCCTGATCTCCTTTTCATTGTCCTTTTTATTTTTTCAAAGTACTTATTACCTTCAAACATATTACTTCATTTATTTATCATTTATTATGTTTACTGTTCATTACTCTTCTGCTCTCACTAGAATGTAAACTTCACAAAGGCGCAGAATTTTTTTTTTGAGAAGAGGAGGGCTTCATTTACTTATGCTAAGTGTTCAAAATTATACTTCGCACATACTAGGTGCTCAACAAATTTTTATTGAATGATGAAATGAATACCGAAATAATATAAATCTAATAGGTGTGCTCCAAAAACAATTGATTTTTTTGACCAACATCTTGCTAAAAAACAAGACATCATAAATGAAAACACATCATACCTTCTAGAAGAAAAGTCTAGAAACTTGGGCTTTTTTTTCCCCCTCTTTGATAATTACCTCCCTCATCCCCCTGACTTCCACTCCTGACCTACGGGTGTTGCTGTCTCCCCTTAAGAACTGGATCTTTGAAGGCGGGGCATCTCCTCCCGCAGGCACTCAGCCTGCGAACTTAGAATCTTCTGCGTGTAAAGCAGACGTGCTAACCACTACACTATGGAGCCACACCTAGAAACCTAGGTTTTTAAAGATGTTCTCAAACACAGTTTTTCAGTAGTGCTTATAAAAATATTGTGAAAAAGCAAAAATTGGCATTGTCTAATAAAAATAATGAGATCACCAAAGGTTTACACAGATCAATGTAATATATTGGTGCAACCAGAAGAAAATCCAGATCTCTTGATACCTGATTCTTTTTACCATTTTATCACACTAGCTTGGTGGTACTCACATTATGGTTGTTTTGATCTGTGTTTCTAGGAGAATTTTTGTGCAGATTTGATCCTCTCAATTGAGATTGGCTTCTAATCTACTCATCTTCCCAGATTAAAATAATAACAAATTCATTATAATCCATCCACCTATTTAAGCCAGAAATCCAATCACTCTTATATTTTTCTTTTTCCATGTTCACCTTCTCCCACACATACAAAAATATTTTACTGGTAACAAAGTCCTATTAGTATTTACTAAAATTTTCTTGATTGCACTCACTTCTTTCCACTCTCTTTGCTATTTCCCTAACTCAGAAAATAGGCATCTGTCTCCTAGATTTCTGGAAAAAAATTCTCATCTTTTTCCTCTTCTTTCCTGCTGTAATGAAGGGGATGTGTTTTTTTCCAGTTTAAAATAACTTGAAATTGGAAAAATTTGTGTACAAGATGAGTACCACCACTCTTTTATTCTCAACTACCTTTTACTATTGTGAATCCCTTCATCTCCCTGGTATCCTTCTCCACTCAATTGATCTTTCCCATTGGTTTTTAAACATGCATCAACCCTCTTTTATTACAAACTAAAATAAAATCAAATAACCACCTTTTTGCAATCTACATCATCTTTTATCTATTATCATTATCCCCTTTCTTGAAAAAGTTGTTAATGCACTGTGTCCTCATTTTATTATTTCTTGCTCTTTTTTCAACCATCTCCAATCTGGCTTCGACCGTCATCACTTTTCTGAAGCGCTTCCTGATAATTGTCACTCACAATTACGTGTCAAAAATCAAACAGATATTTTTCATTTTTCATCTTGCTGCATTTCTCCTCTTTAAAATTCTGTTAAATGTTGAAGAGATAAAAATACGTATAAAAGAGATTTAATAGCAATGTACCAAACACCGACTTCAAAAAACATAGTTCTACCATAGTGTAAAGTCCCCATTACTTCTCTTCATGTTCAATACTTTGTATCTCCCCTCAGATGCATTATCAAAAAAACCCAGATAATTTAAGAAATATTATTTTATAAAGGCTTACTTCCACTGAACAATTGTAAAGAATTTCTTGTTTTTCTAATGATTATTTTTCACTAATGTTCCTTTGTTAATTACTTTTATCAATTATATTTTCATCATTTTTTTAATTTAACAATATTTAGTGTTGAAAAATCCTCAAAACATGTATTTTTATTGGCTGTTAATATGTGACTAGTATTTCAAAAAATTTATTTAGTTAACTTTGTTTGAGCTGAGCTGAATAAATCTGTCTTCAGACCAGATATCAAATAAGAAACTTCTTAACAACTGAATAAGAGGCTACCTTCAGGAAGACAACTCCTATTTCTCCCGTTTAAAAAAAAACAAACAAACAAAAAACAGTCTCCAAATGAGACTAACTGTCTGACTTAATTTCATTTTGAAACCATTAACATTCTACTATGTCTATATGTTGCTAAACATCTGGAATGAAAACTGAAAAAGAAAAGTTACTCATTCATATTTTTCTCTTGAATCCAGAATGAAGATTAGCACTTTACAGATAAAATTGACAAATAAAATGCCCACCATTCAACCATATACTTAGCAGATTTTGTAGACAATCCTCCCATGAAAATAAGTAGCAAGACAATGCACAGAAAATATATGTAGTTCACTGCATTAATCAGCTTTTACTAGGTTATTTTATAGTAGCAAAGGTCATTTCTGTGGTAACGAAGAGTCTGAAAATTCAATAGTTTACAACAATGATAGTTCATTTCTTGACCACAATGCATATTTATCATGGGTTAGCTGAGGTTCTGCTTCAC
>NW_011888803.1:16474774-16506378 GCF_000151845.1 Pteropus vampyrus
AAATAAAGACCAATATACAATGCCATTTTACACCAATTCAACTAGTAAAAATTAAAAAGTGTGACAATACAAAATGTTAGAGACATGTACATCCATTGAAACTCTTAAACTGGCTGGTGCGAATGTAATGTTTTGTACCTACTTTGGAAAGCCCATATTTAAATACTCATACACCCTAAAAGCAATTTAAATTTAGGCTTGTATATAAAAGAACATCTTGAACATATATAGTAGAAGGTATTTATAAACATTTCATAGCAGTAATTCTCAAAATAGAAATACCAAATGTCCATCAAAAAGAATGTATATGAATCAATTAAAATATATTAAAATAATGGGGTATATACCATTCAATGACATAGATGAATTAAAGCATGCAAATATTACTTACGACAAAATAATTTCTTTATAAAGTTAAAAATAAAATTTCTATCATGACAGTATATACTTTTTAGACATGTGTAAGCAAATTATTTTTTAAAGAAAGAAGATATCCAAGGAAAGCAAGTCAAGATGAAGAAGCATACAATGGATTTATCTTCTCTCCAAAAATTATGGCAACAATAGCAATAACAAACACACATAAGACATTATAGTACTACAAGGACAACTGAAATATTGAACATCAGAAACAGAACATAAATGAGGTGAGCACTACACTTGTTCTAGAAACCCTTTAAGCTTCTAGGCTGTGGTGTAGAAAGGAAAAATTCAGACAAAGCATGGGCATTTCTGTGAGTTGAGCAGATACAGCTGAGTTTCTGACCAAGCAAAGAAGGCTTCACTTCATAGAGCAGAGCATGAAAGAGGAAAAAGGTGTCCAGAGAGAGAATTCCAGGGATTTCCTTTGAGTATTCAGTTGAGAACTGATCATAACATGTATGTGAGAAAACTACACAAGTCCTAGAAAAGAATCACCTGAAGTATTAGAAGGAAGAATGACAAGCACTGCCAGAGGGGAAAATCTTATAATTCAGGGGGTCTTGTTTAGAATATCTAGATACTTTTTGCTTCAATATTAAAGGAAAATTAACTTTAAGGAAACACAGCTCTGTAACACTTAGCAACACTTAAAAACATGACCTAAAAGGATCAAACTATTTACAAATAACTTAAACATGTCCCTGAACAAAACTCAATGTTCGTAAAAACAAATCTATATTGCACACAATAATATAAAATCCAAAATGACTGACATCCAACTAAAAATCATCAAACATAAAGATGCAGGAAATCACAACAAAAATCAATTTACTGAAACTGACCCAGAAATGACACTGATGGCAGAATTCATAGACTAGGATATCAAAGCAAATATTAGGACTGAATTCTATATGCCCAAGATGCTAAAGGAAAGAAGGAAAGAGTAAACACATTAAGAAAAATATGCAAGATATAAAAAAGGCACACATTAAAATTCAAGAGATAAAATTCCAATATTTGAGATGAAAAATTTACTGGATGAAATGAAAGCGTGCAAAAAAATATTTCAGAAGAGAACTTGCATACATAGCAAAAGAAATCTCAAGTGAAACACATAAAGACAAAAAGACTGGGAAAAGAATGATTTGTGGGAAAATTTCATGTACACAAATGTATGTGAAATAGGGGTTCCAAATGAAGAGCAGTGGTATTTGAAGAAATAATGGCCAACAATGTTCCAAATTTGATGAAAGTTATAAACTCACAGATCTAAAAAGCGCGCGCGCGCGCGCACACACACACACACACACACACACACACACACACAAACACACACCCCTATGTATAAAACCATAATGCAAATTCTTTTGAGGCTTATCATAATCAGCTTGCTTAAAAACAGAGATAAAGCAAACCTTTAAAAAACAGTGAAAAATGACACAATAAATACAGGAAAACAATCATGAGAATGACAGCAGATATATTGTGGGAAATCAAGCAAACTAAAATTCAGTAAATATAGGGGAATAGGGGGAGGGTGAAGTGGGTAAAGGATCAGATATATGGTAGCTGAAGGAAACTGGACTTTGGGTGGTAAATACACAATAGAATATACAGATGTCAAATAATGTACACCTGAAAATTATTTTGTATTAACCAATGTTACTCCAATAAATGTAATTTAAAAAAAATCAGTGAAGCAACATGTTTAAAGTACTGAAAAAAGGAAAACAATAGAAATAAAAATTTTTACCTAGCAAAATAATCTTTTAAACATGAAAATCAGGGAAGTGGGGAGGGAAAAAATAAAAAAATTTAAAAAATGAAAACCAAATAGTGTTTTAGATATACAAAAAATGAATGAATTTATCAGCTGCAGATGTGAATGGCAAGACATGTTAAGGGAAGGTCTTCAAGCAGAAAGAAAATGATTTCAGAAGGAATGGATGCACACAGAGAAGTGAGGAGCACTGGAAATAGTAGCTACATGGGTAAATGCAAAGACATAAATTTCATTAAAAAATGATTGACTGTTTAAAGAAAAATAATGGCACACATTATTGAATTTTTGACACACAGAGTGGTAAATTATGTGAAAACAAAAGCACAAAGATTAGAAAGGGAGAAATGGAAGTATATTATTGTAAGATTCTTAAAGTATACTTGAAACTGTATAATATCACTTGAAGTTAGACAATGATAGTTTACTTTAAGGAAACCTCTACAATAACGTAAGAAAGATTTTAATTAATAAGATCAAAAAGGCAATAAACTAGAACCATAAAAAGTACAAAATTAATTCAAAAAGAAGCAGATAATGGGGGGAAAGGAACAAAGGACAAATGAGATAGAAAAAAATCAAAATGGTATATTTAATCTCAACCATATGAAAAATAACCTTAAAAATAAATGGGTCTAGTAATTTTGTTTATTGAGTTTTGCTCTGATCTGTATTTTTTTTATCACTTCTGCTTAATTGCTTAATTTAGGTTCAATTTGTTCTTATTCTATTTTGCTGAAGGTGGAAACGGAAGCAATTTTTTGACACAATTTTTTCTGTTCTTTGTTCTGAAATCTACTTTGTCTGATATTAATACAGCCCTTTCAGCTTTCTTTGATTAGAGTTAGGTATATTCTGAATAGTATTTCATATTATAGTTGTACCACTGTTTAACCACTGACTCATAAAGGACATCTGGTTATGAACAAAGAGTGACTTCCCACCAGCAATGTATGATTGATCCAGTTTCTCTGCATTTTTGTTAGCAGTTGGTGTTGTCATTGTTTATTTTTTTATTTTAGCTATTTTAAAGATTTGTAGTGATATCTCACTGTGATTTTAATTTGCATTTCCTTAATGAGTAATGATGTTGAACATCTTATCGTGATTGTCCCCTTATGTCTTTATTTTTATTATTTTATTTTTTGTTTTTTTACTTTATTTTTTTAATTAATTAATTAATTATTATTATTATTATTTTTTATGGTGACCCCCAAAGACTTGTCTTTTTTTGGCGAAGTGTTGTCTGTGCAAATTTTTTCATATACTTATTTGACTCTTTTTTACCTCTTTGGTGAAATATCTGTTAATTTCTTTTGTCAGTTTTCTAACTGAATTGTTTATATTTTATAATTAAGTTTTGGGAGATATTTATATATTGTAATTGTTTCAACGTATAGTTTGAAAATATTTTTTTCTCACTCTGTACCTTCTATAAGCATACATTGTTTTATGGTGCTCTGTTTTATTGTCCTTCACAATATTTCATTTTTTTACAAAGTGAGGGTAAGATCCTCTGCCAGCAAAAAGATTAGCATTCACTTTACTGCAATACTAGCTTTATTGTGGTGGTCTGGAACCAAACCTACAATATCATTGAAGTATGTTTATATTTTTATCTTCTTCACAGTCTCTTTTGCAGAGCAACTGTTTATATATTTGATGATGTCCGATTAATCATTTTTTTCCTTTTATGGTTCATGCTTAATATGTCAAGTCTAAGAATTCCTTGCCTAATCCTAGATCCTAAAGATTATCTCCTATGTTTTCTTCTAAAGGCTTTATAGTTTTATATTTCACATTTACTTCTCTGATCCATTTTGAGTTAATTTTGTGAGGTGTTTTTTTTTTTATTATTAATGTACAACTGCTTCAGCACCATTTTTTGAAAAGACTATATATCCTCTACTGCATTGGTTGTCAAAAATTGGTTGGACATATTTGTGTGATTCTATTGGGTTCTCTATTCAGTTCCATTTATCTATGTATGTACACCTCTGGCAATACTATACCATCTTTACGAGTATATCTATGTAACAAGTTATAATATTGGGTAGAGTGAGTCCTATTTGTTTTTCTTATTTTAAAAAGGTTTTAATTATTCTAATTCTTTTGCATTCCCATACAAATTTTATAATAAAATTATCTATATGAACAAAAATTATGCTGAGATTTGATAGAGATCATCATATTTGTATAACTTGAAGAGAATTAGCATCTTTACTATGTTGAGATTTTAAATACATAAATTTAGATTATGTCTCTATTTCTATCTTTGAAATTTTTTAAAAAATTAATTAATTATTTTTTTATTGAAAATGATTTAAATTTTTTCCCCCATCTACTTCCACTCTCTCCCCTCCCCCTATCCTCTGGTAACCACTAGTCCATTGTCCACGTCCATGAGTCTCTGTTTGTTTGAAATCTTTGATCAGTGTTTATAATTTGGTATTGTGATATTGTTAGTATTATAGAAATGCAATTTTATAAAAATACTATATATGAAATATATATATAGTGCTTTCTCCCTAAAGTTTGCAACATCAATAACAAAAGTCAGAAACTAAATTTTAAAAAAAGATTAAAATTGCAACAAAAATATCAATTTACAAATACGACTGGAAACAATGTGTCAAAGATATGTACACCAAAAAAATTTAAAAAAAGATTGCTGATAAAATTAAGGAACTAAATAAATGGAGTACTGTGTTTGTGGACAGAAAAAAATCAAAATTGTTAAATTGTGCATTCTTCTGAATAGATCTTTATATATTAAGACAATCCAAACAAAAACATTGGCAAATTATTTTTGAAAACGAGAAGTTGTTTATATTTTTCATGTGGAAATTCAAAGATCTTAATAGTATCAAAATGACTTTAAAAAGAACACAGAACTGAAAGATCAACACTAATTGATTTCAAGTCTTAATATGTAATTAAAATAATTTGGTTTCTCAGAAAAGATCAATAAAATTAATACAACTCAAAACAGCTTAAAATAGAAAGGACACAATTTATTAATATCAAAAGTGAAAGAGAATGCATCACTACAGATACCATGAAAATTAAAAGGTTAATAAAGAAATACTATGAACAACTCTATGCACATAAATTTGATAACCTAGATGAAATAAACTAATTCCTTGGAAGGCACAATCTGCAAAAACTTAGACAAAATTAGATAGATAAACTGAATAAGCCTATATCTATTCAAAATTGAATCAATAATGAATAATTTTCAAAACAGAAAGCAACAGACAGATAGCTTCATGGGTGAATTCTATTGAATATTGTGGAAGAAATTATACCAGTTTTCCAAAATATCCTCAGAGGATAGAAGCAAAGAGAATACTTTCTATGAAGCCACCATTACTATAATACCAAACCAGACAATTACATTATTAGAAAACTGCAGACTAATATCTCTCTTTCGAAAATAAAAAGCAAAATCCTAAGCAAAATATTAGCAAATCAAATCCAAAAAAATATTAAAAAAATTATGTAGCATAACCAATGAGGATTTATCTCAAGTTAATTCAACATTTGAAAATCAGTCAATATAATCCAACACATTGACAGAAAAAAACTATGATAATATCTATAAATGTGAAGCATTTGAAAAAAATTCAACATCCACTCCCAATAAAAAATCTCAGTAAACTAGAAATAGAGGGAAACTTTTTCAACTTGATAAAGACTATTAATGAAAAATCTATAGTTAATATCATACTTCATAATGAGAAACTCGAAACTTTCCCACAAAGACCAGGTAGAAGGCAAAAATATTCCCTCTCACTTCTTTTCAACATTGTACTAGAAGTTCTTGCTTATGCAAAAAGGCAAGGAATGGACATTAACTAACTACAGACTGAGGAGGGAAACATAAAAACGTTGTTGCTTATATCATTATCTATGTAGAAAATCCAAAAGAATCAACAAAAACAAACAAAATTAAAAACTCCTGGAATTAATAAGCAATTAAAGCAAGGTTATATGATATAAGGTTAATATAAAAAAAATCAATTGCTTTTTTATATACTAACAATGGACATTTGGAATTTGAAATTAAAAACAATATCATTTACACTAGCACCCCCAAAAATAAAATACTTAGATATAAATCTAATAAAATATGTAAAATGTCTATATGAAGAAAACTACAAAATTCTGATGAATTAAATCAAAGAAGAACTAAATAAATGGAGAAATATCCCATGTTTATTCAAAGGAAGATTCAATATTGTCCAGATGTCAGACTTTCTCAATTTGATCTATTAATTCAATACAATCCCAATCAAAATCCCAGCAAGTGATTTTATGGTATTGACAAACTGATTCTAAAGTTTATATGGAGAAAGAAAATTCCAGAATAGCCAACATGATATTAAAAAAGAAGAACAAATTTCAAGGACTGGTACTACAAGGACTTCAAGACTCACTGTAAAGCTGCCATAACCAAGACAGTGTGGTATTGGTGAAAAAAAAGCCCCCAAAGAGACCCACATTAATATAGTCAACTGATCTTTGACAAAGTTGTAATGGTAGTACAATGAAGTAAAGATAGTCTATTCAACAAATGGTGCTTGAACAACCTGATGTCCACATATGAAAAATAAATCTAGACACACACCTTATACTCTTTATAAAAATTAACTGAAAATGGACCATGGAACTTAATGTGATGCAAAACTATAAATTTCCTAAAAGACAACATAGGAAAATACCTGGATTATCTTAGGTATGGTGATGCCTTTTTAGATACAACATCAAAGACATGATCCATGAAGGAAATAACTGGTAAGCTAGACTTAATTAAAAAAAAAAAAAAAAAAAAGTTCTGCCCCATGAAAGACAATGTCAAGAGAATAAGAAGGCAAGCCACAGAATGGGAAAAAATATTTGCAAAAGACACATCTGATACTGGACTGTTATTCAAAATATACAAGAACTCTTAAAACTCAACTTTATAAGAAAATAAAAAACCTAGTTAGAAAACATGCTAAAGATTTTAATAGAAACCTCACCAAAAAAGATATACAAATGACAAATAAGCACATGAAAAGATGCCCCGTGTAATATGTCCTTAGGAAAATTCAAATTAAAACGAGATACCACTATATATTTATTAGAATGGTCAAAATCTAGAACACTGACAATACCAAATGGTGAAGATGTGGCACAACAGGAACTCTCATAGATTGCTAGAAAGAATGCAAAATCCCAAACCACTTTGGAAGACAATTTGGCAATTTCCTACAAAACTAAATATACTCTTACCATAATATCCAGCAATTATACTTTTTTGATATTTACCCAAAGGAGTTGAAAATTTATGTCCACATGACAACCTGCATACAGATGTTTATAGCAACTTTATTCATAATTGCCAAAACTTGGAAGCAACCAAGATATCCTCCAATAGGTGAATGGATAAATAAACTGATACATCTGGATAACAAAATATTATTTAATGCTAAAAAGAAATGAGTTATGGCACCATAAAGAGACATGGAGGAATCTTAAACACATAATACTAAATGAAAGAAGCCAATTTGACAATTTTATACACTATATGATTCCAACCATCTGACATTCTGGAAAAGGCAAAAACTAGGAAGATGATAAAATGTTCAGTGATAATCAGGAGTGGGAGAAGGAGCAATGAATAATCAGAGCACTATTCTGAGTGAAAGAAGTTAGAGTGAAAAATCGTTTGTTTCCATATATATTAAACTCTAGAATATTGAAACTAATGTATAGTGACAGACAACATATCTGTGATTGCCTGAACATGTGGGGTCAGGCAGAAAGGAGAAGAAAGGAGAGATTACAAAATTATAATGGGCATAGGAAACTTTTGGATTGATGGATATATCTATTACCTTGACTTTTTGATGTTTTGTGCATATATTTATATACACATATATATTTACATATATACATACATGTCAAATCTTATCAAATTTTACACTTTAAACATGTTTGTTTGCAAAGTACATATCTGATAAGCTGTTACTATCCAGAATATGTAAGGAATCATACAACTCAATAGCAAAATACAAATAATCTGAATAAAAAATGGACAAAGGACCTAAACAGACATTTTTCCACAGAAGATATTCAAATGACCAATCAATAGATAAAAAGGTACTCAACATAATTATTCATCAGAGAAATTCAGATCAAAACCACTCTGATCTTACACCTGTTAGAATGGCTAGCATCAAAAAGACAAGAGATAACAAGTACTGGCTATATAGAAAAGAGAAATCTAAATTAGTGTAGCAACTATGGAAAACACATATACACAATAGAATATTATTTAGCCATAAAAAAGAAGGAAATCTTGTTATTTGCAATAGCTTGAATGTATCTTAAGGGCATTATACTGAGTGAAATCAGACAAATACTGTATAATCTTATTGATATGTGAAAAAAAAAAAACCCTCATATAAACAGAGAATTGATTTGCGGCTGCCAGAGATAAAAGTTGAGAGGGTGTGGTTGTGCAAAATGGGTGATGGTGGTCAAACAGGTACAAGCTTTCAGTTAGAAGATGAATAAGTCCTGGGGGGTGTAATATACAACATGGTGGCTATAGTTAACTATACTGTATCGTATATTTGAAAGTTGCTAAGAGAGTAGATCTTAAAAGTTCTCATTACAAGAAAAAGTTTGTAACTATGTGAAGTGATGGATATTAACTTAACTTATTGTGTCAATTATTTTACTATATATATATGTATGCATGTGTGTGTGTGTGTGTATTTTTATATATATAACATCATGTACTACTTAAACTTATACAGTGTTATATTCCAATGATATCTCAATACGACTGAAAAAAAAACAGGTACAATGTATTTTATGTCAATTTCAATAAAGCTGTTTAAAAAATGAAACCAAGAAAAAGATAAATATATTAGGGATGATGTTTACTCCAGTAAAATGAGAGGTAAGCATTGTGAGAATACCTTATGGTTAACTATATTTTATTGTTAAGATCTTAGCTTCTGTGTTGGTAGGTGTGTTCCTGAGTACTTCTTATGTTTTTAAAACTAAAAAATAATTTTTAGATAATATCAAGGCAGAATGATTTAATGATGAGAGCATGATTTAAAATAATGGTTGTAATGTTTAATCTGATGCTCTGTCTCTGTCTTCCAAAAATTAGTAATAATAATAATAATAATAATAATAATATTTTACCAGAGTCTATCCATATGTTGTTAAACCTTCACAGTATATTACAGCAACAAATTAAGTTCTGCATCATCTAGGAGTAGAAGACTCTATTTTGAAATTTATTACAAATTTTGATTTATAGAGAAATAATAATGCTCTCCAGTTTCTTTAATAATATGCTTTTAAGTATTTTGGCACTTATATTTCAGGATATTTTTGTGTTTAATAATAGTCAACTCTAGTACAAGGAGAATGCCATGTGAAAAATTGCTTTTCAAAATGGGTTGCAGGATGCTCTATCTCACCTATGACCTATGCCATTTCTTTGTGCATTCAGACATGAAACTTAACAATTTAGTCTGCACGCAGTAGCTGTTAATGCCCTGACTTTTGGGAAAGGTGGAAAGATGTTAGCCTCATTTGCCTTATTTTTTTCTTGTGATAAAGAGTGGAATGATGTGCAGAGATATGATTTTTTACCCAAGGTTTCTGGCAAGTATCAGAGTTCTAACCATGATCTCAACTGGGAGAACTTGAGCCAATTATTTCCCCATTGTTTTCTCCTCTAACATATAGGCTTATAGCAGACCTTAGGTCATGGTTTGGTAATGCATTTAATGCAGTGACTTTAATAGTCCGGAAATACTCAGGTTTTGCTAGAAAGATAATGAAATAAACTAACAGCTAAAAATTCTTCAAAACAGATGTTAGACGGCTTATCTCACTGCACAATTCTAAGCAGAGAATTTACATAGAATACGATCTGAAAGATGACCCTGAAGTTGTAAAACCATTCAGCTCAGCAGAGCTAAAGGAAAGCATAAGCTATATCAGAAGTTAGTATGTAATCTTTGATACTCGCTTTTCAATTTTATTCTCCAGGAGTAAAATTGTTAGTTATTCAATAGATCATTATGTAAGTTTTCTGATTTTATGAATCGTTGTATTTGACATTTTTAGTGAAATAATTTGCTAAAATGATTTCCTAACAAGTTTGAACACATACAAATAATATACTGCTCATAACCTTGAAAACACTCAAAATCTTGCACAAGAAATTATGGAAATAATTTCCATTTTGTACCCAGTAGTGTTGACATTTTTTCCCATCATTTTTTAGATAACAACTGACTAAACCTATGTTTTTCAAAACAAAAACAAAAACAAAAAATACCCCGTAGCTGAGAACGGAGCTACGAGATGGGGCACGGAGGTTTTTAATACATTCCAACCCTGCCTGCTTCCTCATACCATGTATATCTGGTCTATCAAATGATCTTCTTGATTTCTACAAAAGTCATAGTAGAGGAATGTTAGTGGAGCAGATATAGTCTCCTCTGCTACAACTGGCCCTGTACCCTAATTGACATTCATTTATGTATCTAATACCTCATCATATTTTTAATTATTTCCCTGGGTTAAGCAAGAAAATGCTTGTTTGTAGAGGCAGAATTACTATATCTAATGGAATTGATAGTTTTTATGACATTAGCTTTGTAATGCCTAATTTCCCACCACAAAAGTTATACCAATTTATACTTTCCTTGATGGTAAATGAAAATCGGTTGTCTTCAACTCTAACCAACACTGAGCTTTGTCATTTTCCTAGTAACTCGATTTATGTAAAATAAAACCCAGAGAATTAAGTCATTAGGTAGCTTGGCTATGTGTCTTCCTACTAAAGCTTCCATTAAAACCTCTCCAATTGATCAGTTTTGAATATGAAGTTCAGTGTTTATATATCAAAGTGTAATAGAAATACATACCCAGAGTGTTTTAACATTTAGCAGACATTCGTAGTCCAGGAAATCAAAAATTCAGCACCCTTCTCTATTGTCAATTGATTTATCTTATTCTTGAACTTTATAACTTCTACTTTTAAGAAATGAATTTCAGTATAAACTGATAAAAACTTTATGCAGCTAAAATTTTAATAAAAACCCTAAGATATCTGTGCCTCAAACAACCAGATAACAGAATCTGAGGCAACTAATAGCTGCTTAAAAGTGAGAAGGGTCTAATAAAGGTGAGAACTAGAGGAAGAAAATCCAAAATTTTGTTTATCAACTCTGCCCGATTCAGTTTTACTCTTGAAACACACATACTTCTGAAAAGGATAAACAGGCTAACCTAAACTGAAATTTGAAATGTAAAATTTGGAATTTAATTCCAACAAGTTAGGTGCCTCTTAAAACAACCAAAACAACAAAATTTAAAATGTTTTTGAATGAGTAAAACAGAGTCCTCATCCTCCACAGTATAATAATGCTCAAAACACAATCTAAAATTATTCTGCATATGGAGAACCAATAATATTTGACTCATTTTGAATAGAAAGACACTTATGAGAGAAATCATATGTTATAATCAGTAAACATAGTAAACAAGTATTTTTAATAGCAATTATAACACTATTCAAGTATGTAAGAAAAAGTATACTCACAATTAATAGATATAAAATAGAAATTATGGCAAGAAACGAATAGGCATTATATAGATTAAAAATACAATTTTTGAAATTAAAAAAAGCTCTTAAACAATACGGATGAGAGAAAGTCTGGGAACATGAAAGAAAAATTAAAAAACAAAAACATAGACCTCAAGAATATGTGGAACTATATCAAAAGTTCTAACATACACGTAATTAGAGCCCCAAGAGAAGATGAGAGAGAGAATCAGACAAACAGTATATTTGAAAAAATAATTTTCAACGTTTTTACAATTTGATGAAATATACAAATTTAAAGATTCTTGAAGTTTTGCAAACATCAAGCAGGATAAATATGAAGAAAATCATGCCTAAGAACATTATAGACAAAACAACTGCTAAAGATAGAAAAAAATCTTGAAAGCAGATGAAGAAAACACACTACCCACAAAGAAACAACGATTTGAAATAATATAAATTTTTCATCTGAAAAATCTATGTGAGAAAGTAATTAAAGTAAAAACTAAATTCTATAGTTAGAAGAATTATCCTTTAAGAGTAAATGTGAAATAAAACTATTTTTAAATAAAGAAGAAAACTAAGATAATTCATTTCCAGCAGACCAGCACTCTAAGAAATTCTAAAGAAAATTATTCAGAACTGTTTATAGCAAACAATACCACATTGTCCTGTGGGACCCATAATTTCATGTATATGTAATATATATGACAACTATAACATAAGAGATGGCTGCAGGCTTTACATGTTTTATATAAAATGGTATAATATTAACAGTAAGTAGATTAAAAAATTAATCTATACATATATATTATAATTCTTAGAGTAACCACTAAAAGCAATGTAAAAGGCCAAGCTAAAAAAGCCAATAGATATATTAAAATAAAATTCTGATACTTGAATAATCTAAAAGAATGCAGAAAAGAATAAATAGAAATAGAATAACAAAAAACAGATAACAAATAAAAGAGCTAAATCACAACTATGTCAATAATTACATTAAATATTAATGATCTAACCACTCCAATTAAAAGTCAGTGATTATTAGAATGGATTTTTAAAAAGTATATGATTTAACTATCTGTTATCTTTAAGAGTTTCCCATTAAATATAAAGACATAAATAAGATGAAAGCAAATGGATGGGAAAAAAGTATGCCATGCTTACAACATGCCTAAGGAGGCTGGAGTGACTATGTTAATATCACACTACTAGTCTTTAAGAGAAAAAGTATTTCCAGAGGTAAACAGTGATATTTCATAATGATAGAATGCTCAATTTATAAGGAATACGTGGCAGAAATAAACAGAATTAAAGAGATAATTTTTCACTTACAGTTAGGGATTTTAACAGCAATTAATAGAACATCTAAACAAAAAGAATCAGTAAACAGATTGTTTCAATAACAGTGTCAACTACCTTGACCAAATTGATACTTATAGAACACTGTATCCAATAACTGAGGAAAACATATTCTTTTCATGAGCATATGTTATATTAACCAACACATACAATATACAGAGAAATAAAACAAATTCCAATAAATTTAAAAGAATTAAATCATGTAGGTATATTCTCTGGCCACAAGAGGTATAATTTAAAATCGAAAATCATAAAATACCTAAGAGAACCACAAATATTTTCAAATTAAACAAAATACTTCTAAATAACTCAAGGATCAAAGAAAAAAATCATAAGTGAAATTAAACAATATTTCAAAATGAATGATGATAACGATTCAGCATATCAAAATGTGTGAGATACAGTTTAATCAGTACTGAGGGAAATTACAGCTTCAAATTGTTATATTAGAAATAAAATAATGATATCTCTATATCAAAGATAAAGGAGAAATCCAATAGAATGAGATAAACTTTAAATCTCCTAACGTTGAAACAGGTTCTGACATTTTTGGGGAAAAAATAGCTTTTTAAATTTGGACTTTTTAGTCTTTCAATCCCTCTTTTCTTTCAGACCAAGAAGGTCTCAATATTTCGTTAACTATATAAATTTGGATTGAGTGTACCTGCATCTTCTATTTCTTTCTTACTTCTTCACCCCTCATCTCCTCATCTCAAGTCCTTGATTGACAGTTCCTAAATTTTAAAAAAAAGCTGAATTAATCCTCAGCCAGATTCTTTTTCTATACTAGTATCGTTGTTGCTATATCAGTCCTGTAGATATTTATGAAGTTTAAAATGTAAACTCTCTAAAGATCGAGGTGGGCTATTCCTACAGACATTCCATCCCAAAGCCAAACCTCACCTTTAGAAGCAACTATGAAAGGGAGTCTCTGGATCACAAACATCCTTCAAGTGAAGTTAAAACTTCAGCTCAAAACTTTGTGTGTTTTTGCCCATTCATAACTTTGAATGCCTGAATCCAGAATGAGAAAAAGGTCCTCATATCCAAAGCTGACATTCGACCTGGGAGAACAAGCCTGACCAGATAAAAGAAGCATCTTTTCCAAATCACAGACACTAAACAAATTCAGAGACGGAAATATTAAGACTTGTGTTTTTTTACTTTATAAATTTTAACATTTACTTTCTAAAAAATGTCATCGTTGCTTTCAGTTTGAAAGAAGACGTACCTTATCATATGTGTGTGCTAAATTTTGTTGCATGTAAATTATGATATTGAGAGAATATGATATTACTTTTTGTGACTTATTATGGGATGTCTTTTAGGAGGTTGCTGCACTCTGTTTCAGGGAAAAAGAAGAAAAGATTGAGTTAAATCAGTTCTTGAGGTTAAATGGGTCTAATCACCACTATTTTACAAAACAGTGCTCATCCCATGTGTCTCTTATATCGGCAAGTCGTACTTAGTTAAAAAATCTGGCGAAGTTAGGAAAAAAAATAAGATTGTTTAAAAGTAGTTAATGTTTAATTGAAGTAAGAAACCCAGATGCCAGATGGCAGGAAACAAGATGGTGTCTGAACTCAATGGCAAAAATTCAAATAAGGGTGTAAAATAGATCCAGGCCTTCTTTTCTGCAATACATTTGCCATGGTTGCATAAGAGATATAACTTTATCAGCTTGTCTGATTTTAGTATCTTTTCTCCCTCTAACTTTTTCTGTTTTGTTCTGTTTTGTTGTTGTTGTTGTAGTTGTTGTTGTTTTCCTCTAAAGGTGAATGTGTTAGTCATCTAGAAACCATTTCAAGAAAAGGGTATAACTAATGAAGCAAAATCTCAAAAAGAATAAATCAGAAACTGATTTCAGAATTTATTCCTCTAACTTGGAAATTTTATTTCTGGAATGCTTGTTTGCTTAAGAAATACATGTAGATAATTTTATAAATTTTATTATTGGGTGCTATTTTCATAAAAGAATTTATTTTTGTATTATTCATTTACTTATGTTCTATGAGATTATGGCGCAAAAAAGAAAATAGGGGTAATTGTGGGAGGAGAAGGTAAATTATAGTTAACATTTCCTTTAGTATTAGGCTTACTTTATATATGTTTAAAGATTTTACATGTATTAGTTGTTATACACACATATACCCACAGAGAAAATCTGTAATATTATAAAGGTAGGTAACATTAGCCTCCTAATTTTACAAATGAGCAAACTGAGGCATAAAGAGATTTTTTTAAAAGTGACTTGTCCAAGAATACATGAATAGTAAATAATATAGTTAAAATTTGCTGTTAGGCAGTTTAGTTCAGAGACTGGACTCTCATCCACTATAAATGTTAAATACTTAACTTCATGAGTTAAGTATTGACATTCCGTAAAGAGTCTGACAGTAACATTCAACCACTGGCCTCAATAAACCAGACTTTAAATTCCTCTGTTCAGAAAATTTCTAATGTGTTATGAGTCCTAGGATGTTGCCCCACATATATATTGATTTTTGCCACCAAAAAGAAATGAGTTATTTGAGTTAATTTTCACTAATTACTTGAGTGCATAAAATTCTATTATTCTAAAAATAATTTCAATTTGTCATTTATCTAGATTTTCTTTTGATTGCTTGTTATTTAACTATTTTACATGTCTAATTTTGCATTCAATAGACAGGAAGAGAGAACCATGATAATAAACGTAAAGAGTTTTCTTCTTGTAATTAACTTACAAAAATTTTGTGGGAAAAGCAGCTCAAGATATTAACAATAACAAAAAAAATCATGACTATAATACCTATCGTTGGTTAATTTATTCAATTAATTCTATAACTGTAAATAATAAAAGTGTCACTATTTAAAATAAAATGATAATAAAGTAAATGGAAAGATTCACATTGAACAATATGCATTATTTTATTTATGACCAGTGTGAATATTTTAGTAATTATTTCATACTTATTGTGGACAGAGAAAAATCTATCAGAAGCAAATGAAGACAAATTACAGAAGCACACATATTTAAATGCCAAAGCCTATTACAAAGTTATTTCCCATAATGAAAATTTACAACACTTTCAAAATGTATGCAGTTTTAAATTGTCTTTGTTTTAATATAAAATAGTGGATTATTTTGACTTATGTGTTTCGTTAAGTCCAATTGCCTTTGATATTTCAGACTGTAAGATTTCACTTAGGAATATTTGACTTTATACTACTTTATGTTCCTGACTATATCTACACATACTAAATCATAGTTAACTATATAATTTGGCTATCTGCAAAATTTTTCCTATCAGAACCCCTCTAGAATCCTATTAACTGTAGTAAACCTTTTTTTGTATATGTAATTGCTCATTCACTTTTTAAAGAAACTTCTCTTTCTACATATAATTCAAAAGCATGTGCGAAAGAAGGTGATATGAAAATATTTTGAAAATTGCCTGGTAAGGGGGGAAAAAAAGTCCCTGATTAATGAAAAAAACTTTTGAAGGCATTCCAATGACCAAGTTATGGCAATTTCAATTAAAGTGACTGAAATGCCCAACATACCAAAACATTTCTTTCCAGAGTTGTCCTGATACTATCTGTTCAGTGCTACAGTGGGATTTACATGCTACCTTTTCTGTTATCAGTATCCAACCACTTTTTTTTTTCCCATTTCCTCTCTAGGCAGTTTGCTGGCCCAGCTCAATTAAAGGACAAATCCATTTCAGTCTGCAGTGTAGGAATTATAATGAAGTCAGCTGTCAAACTCCTATCTCGCAGCTGCCCCTCTGTGGGTAATCTGATGGCCACTTGTCAGCTGTTTCACCCAGTCAAACACAGACAAAGGGCCTCTGATGGCCTGCTTTATTCTAATCAATCTACACAGAGGCAGATGTTGAAATCCCAACAGGAAAAGGTGTAATTTGATTTAGCATTCAGAACTGCCTTCTCCTATTGATATATCAGATTTCTCCTAACTCGATATCCTTGTGTAACCATTGGGCAAATGACTGTGTTTATTTTCCTCATTCTTGCCTTAAAATTATAATGTTTTAGAATGGTATTTTAGGGTATAGAACATTGCCCAATGGAATATAACACAATACAAGAAATTAATTAGTCTCTCAAGGTGGAAGGAATCTAGGTGATTTAGATTTTTAAGACTTTTAAATATTCTTAAGTGAGCCAGAAGAATCAGTGAGCCGTTCATTCATTCTTATATCTTTTTATTCTCTGCCACCCAGAGCAAATTTTAGAAAGGGGGTGGAGGAAAAGAGTTGTTTTCCTTGAGTAATTAGATAAATACAAAAAGTAAGATTGGATTGAGAAAAATAAAGATAATTGATACCGATTATATTATTGCTTTATACTGTCTAACCATAAAGATTTTAGTGGTTACCTATTTTATTAACGCAGCATTTTGCTGTTGATATTGTTGTTAAAGAATAACTTAAATTGACATACATACTATTAACCATACTCAAAACTTTAAAAAATAGAAGACTTTTGTTACGCCATTGCTAACTTGGTCACTCTCTGACTACAGCAGTTATATTTTCTAACTTCTTCAATAAGACATACGTTATCCAGGAAAATCTAGTTTCAAAAAAAAAGTTTGTCATTTTATTACTGAGTATCTATAATTTCCATTTTTAATGCCTTTCTTAGGGTGGTAAATTCTGCTTGATGTTATTCAAATATTGAGTACACAGAAGTAATTATTTCTTAAAGATGTGATCATAAAGTAGATTGGGAGAGCCAAACCATTTATCTTAACATCTGCTTAAACAAGGGAATAGAAATATTCAAAAGTACATATTTGGAGTTCTTTTATATTGAGAATTAGTGTCTTTCCCAACCTGAGTCCTGCTATTTATTTATTAAAGCACCTTCACTTCAAGCATTTTGTTTACATTAATTTTGACTCAAGTTGTCAAAATATAAACTTTATTTTTTTATTAGGTCTGTAAAAGTCAACATAATATTAAAATTCTGATATGCAAAAGGAATATATATTTTTCCTGCATATCAGATTGCTGAAAGACATTTTTCAGTGGCTGGGTACTAACTTTGCAGTGATTTTTTATAATTATTTAAAATATTAATATCTTTCTAAGAAGACAATAATATTCTAGAATAAAGCTCTGCCCCAAGTATTTCAATTGCTGATATTGGAAGAAATGCTGGAAATTACACACAATTGTAAAAAGATAAGGCCCAATCTTTGGTGGCAAAACATTCAATGACATTTAATAAGAAAAATCACAGCCAGTACTAGAAGAAATGAGGTATTAAAAACCAGTGTGTTTTTAAGAATTCAGAATATAATATGATAGTGGTCTTTTCATATTAAAATAATTTCAATGAATACTTTACTACATTTGAAGATCAAGATGGGTGTGTGTGTGTGTGTGTGTGTGTGTGTGTGTGTGTATAGAGTGCTGTAAGAATGACAAGAGTCTGATGTAAAGAGAGACAGTGAGGACATAAGTATTCTGCCATTCCTGGTAAAATCAATATCTGCCTATCTTTTGTCTGGCCCCTGAGCATAGCCCTGAAGTTGATTTCTTCTAAGAGAAGAGTAAGATGTCATAAAGATAAGAATGAAAGCTTATAACTGCCTTTGGATTTATGTGTGAAAATGGTGATGTAATGATGGGGGACAGAGGCCTGGCCTTGTAAGTTCTGTGCATTATCCTAACCTTGGAACAAAAAAAATCTTTAGACTCTGAGATACCTTTCAAAACATAAAATTATATAATGGCTTCTTTTTGGGAGAATTGCTCATTTAAAAAATATCTTGGATGTTCAACTTTCTTTTATGTGAGTGATTCTCAAAGTTTTTTGGGTACCCTGGGAAACCCCCAAGATCCTTTCAGTGTATCTGCGAGGTCAAATCTATTTTCATTATAATATTAAAGTTCTATTTGCCTTAGTCATTCTATTTTTCTATCAGTATAAAGTGGTGTCTTCTAGACAGCAAATAAAATACACACTATGTATTCTGTTTTTAAAATTCCTTAGTTTTAATTTCTAACATAGTAAATGAATATAACCCAAATAAACAAAAGCTCTTGGGGATCCTCAACAATTCTGAAAGCATTGTTATGGACTGAACTGTGTTCCCCCATAATTCATATGTTGAAGCCTAACCCTCAATGTGACTGTCTTTGGAGATAAGGTTTTTAGGAAGTAATTAAGGTTAAATAAGGTCCTAAGGGTGGGGTCCTGATCTGATAGGATTGGTGGCCTTATAAGTAAAAGGCGAGGGAGACCTCTCTCTCTCTCTCTTGCTCTTGCTCTCTCTCGTTGTCTCCCCTCCTCCCCACCACACGCACACCAAGGAAAGACCAAGAGAGAACACATGGAGAGGGCAGCCATCTATAAGCCACAAAGAAAGCCTTCATCAGAACTTGACCATGCTGGTACCCGACCACAGTATGAGAAAATAAATTTTTGTTGTTTAAACCACCCAGTGCAGGGTACTTTGTTATGACATACTAAGCAGACTAAGACAAGTATAAAAGTGTCCTAAAACCAAAACTCCTGGAAACCACTGACCTGTATTAATAATGCTATGGTATTGAAACTCCCCTCTTGGCTTAAAGAAAACAAAATTGTATGCTCTGATTGCAACTATGTCTTTGGACAAAGTGGGTATCACGCACTGACAAGTGTTAAAAAAGTGTTATGGTGCAGTCTTCATTGTAGTAAGGGGTTAAGCAAGAAATCCTTAACAGCTCTCCACCTACCCCCAAATTCTTAACTCTGCATTCAAAGCATTATGCTTTGAGATCTCACGGTACTCATTCAACAGTATCTCCCATAATCCCTTGGCATTAAACATCTTCTTTTGATAGTAAATATCAAATTCCATTGAGTACACATTGCTCATGCTAGCCTCTGGCCCTGTGCTCACACAATATTTTCATTATATATTTCAGATCGTATCTTTCAATTTAAAGAACTTCCTCCACTACCATTCCATTATATGGGTAATCACAAGCTTTCTTCTGAGGAATTCAAGAGCCACAGCACTAACCATGGATGGGTTAGTGCTACAAACCTGAGACATCATTTTCCATTTTTTAAGAGACTCATATAGGTACTATTTTGTGGGGGGAAACAGGCTTGAGAAGATGAATATTTTTCTACAATGTACCATGTATTATACACAGCTTTTAAAATACCATTCCATGGAATCTAAAATATGTTCTTTCAAAAAGTACACAGTTATACTTGGGAAAACTTTTTAAAATACATATTTTTCTCTTTTGCATCTGTAGCCTTGATTTTCTCCACAGTAAAGCCTGTGCCATCCCTCTGCTTGCATAATAGGGTTTTCAAATTTGAAGCCAAATAATGAAATTAAAACCAGAATTTGTCAAGGCCAAAAACAATTTTCCAAATTGTTTTGTCTCTTCCATGTTATTAAATTATGAAGATAATTTTGTTGTGTCATCATTAATCATTATATAACCTAGGTACTTCCGTGTTCTTGTTCCCAAAGTATCACTGGGCTTATTTGAGAATTCAGTGAAGGAGGCCTGGTCATGGTTTACCATAATGGTAAATTTGTTGGTTAACATTTACTCATTTTTTTAAAAAAAACATTAAGTTGAAAAATGCAATTTTTAGAACACCTCACTTCATTTTATTCTTTCCAGATTTCAATTCCTGGTCTATTATGTGTTATAGACATCTCAGGGACAGATAGACTCAAGGTTGAAATTAGAAAGAAGTTTTTTACTTTGTCATGATTATTCAGGCTAGAAATATAGGGGCTAGCAAAAACTTGGATTATCTGGATGTTAGAGATTTTTACTAGAGAGCGTGACATCGCACATACACACACACACACACACAAATGAAAGGTGAGTTTTTGCTGCTATTTAAAAGGCATCATGCAAATGGATAAGCTAAGTATATTTATTTTGATTTAATTGATCTGGAAATAAAGTTATTAAGATGAATAGGGTTGGGAATTTCTCCCCTCAAAATAGAAACCTTTAGACAATTGTATAAATAATACTAAAAACTATCATCTGTAAAATGCTTTCTAATGCAGGAACTGTCAAGAACTTTTTATCATTGTCTTCACTTAATCCTACCAAGAATTTTATGCTATAACGAGAGAATGGGGTTCACATCTCAGCTATTCTACATACTAGACCAGTAATCTTAGACAAGTTACCTTCTCAGTGCCTCAATTTTATTATACGTAAATTGAGATGATGATTAGAATAACCCTGACTTCATTTTGTTGGTGAGAGTATTAAATGAATGAATGTATCTAAAAGGCTTAAAGCACTACCTGGCTCACAGTGATCTCAAAATGAACATTAGCTCTTTTTTTTTTTTTTTCATTTTAATAATAAGGATCTGAGACTTGAAGAGGTTAACTAATTTATCAATGTCTGCAGTACTTAAATAAATAAGTCCTGGAGATCTAAAACACAGTACAGTGATTACAGACAATGAAACAGGATTATAAACATTAAACTTGCTTAGAGACTAAATCTTAACTATTCCCACCACTAGAAGAAATGATAATTATGTGATAGAGTTATTAGCTGATGAATGCTACAATAGCAATCATATTGCAATATAAGTGTATTGCATCAATACTTTGTACACCTTAAACTTATTCAATATTAAATGTTAATTATATTTCAATAAAAATTAAAAAGAACTCATATATTAGAGTTAGAATTTAAATCCAGACAGTCTCATTCCACATTTCAAGTTTATAACCTCTCAACTTCCCAAGAAGTGAAACAGAAAGAAGCGAAAGGTAGAAGAACACTATTACTTAAGGAGCAATCAGAAATATGAAGTCAAATGTAAAACTTGGGCACGGGTATGAGACACTGCACTCTTTCCTCAGAAGAATTCAGTCAATTAGTCAAAGCCAATATTATTGTTCTCATCTCACAGATGATAAAACTTAAACTATAATTATTCATGACTTGCTGAATATCAAAATGTTAATAGATATGTCTCAACTAAAACCAGGATCTTCTGTCTGGAGATTCAGGACTATAAACATGGAAAGATAAAGACAGAGAACAGACACTGATCTTGATCTTGTATAAGATGTATTAGGCTCTCATTAAAATTCTTTGTTTGATTATAAGTTTTGAAAACCCCACTAGAGAGGGTTTCTATTGAAGCAATCACCACATTGTAATTTTCTAGAGCAGAAGTCAATAAACTTTTTCTATAAAGGACCAGGTAGCAAATATTTTAGGTTTCCCAAGCCAGGACAAACAGTTTCTGTTGCAACTACTCAATTCTGACTTTGTGGCACATAAGCAGCCAAGGGCAATATGTAAATGAATAAGCAATAAAACTTTATTTATAAAAAACAGGCAGGAGGCAGGAATTGGCTTTTGGGCTGTAGTATGCTGACCTTTGTTCTAGAAGCTGTTTGATGTTAGTTTCTCACCACCTGCCACATATAATAAATTCTCATTTAATCCTTGTGGATGGACATATTAGGGTTAAGTAAAATTCGAGATGATAGCTTTATGGTTCATTCGATGAATATTTAGTGAACATATTATCTTACAAGCATTCTTCTAGGTGGTGAGAAAAAATGGTTAAAAACAACAACGTGCTTATATTGGTGGAATTCATAACATGAACCTTCTGTGTAGAAGATCGATAAGTAAACACAAGCAAGATAATTACAAAGCAGAATAATTGACATGGAGGAGATAAACAGAATAATGTGTTAGAGAATAATTGAGTGAGTCGGGAGTTTTGCAGATGGAGTATTTTATGTATTGCAGTTAGGGAAATTCTCTATAAAAGTTCACTTGTGAGCTGAGACAAGAGGACAAGTTGCCATGGGATGAGTGTTTTTCTGCCAGCAGACTCCCTGGCAGAAAAATCCTTGGTGTGCTTAAGTTACAGACAGGAAGTTTATATTAGTGGATATCAGGGGGAATGGTGGTACAAAGTGCATAGGAAAAGGCAGATTTTGAAGTGCCTTGTTGGCACTTTTTGTTTTATTCTAAGGATATTAAAAAAACATCAAAGAGATTTAAGTTGTGAAATGGAATGTTCTGAATTTGGTTATTAAAATGCTCGCTGTAGTTGCTGCATGAAAAATGAGTTGGGGAGAAGGTCATGACTGAATATCTTAGGTGAGAGATGGGGATGGCTTAGACTAGAGTGGTAGCAATGAAATAGAAAGAGTGGACAAATCTGAAATTTATTTTGCAGATAAATTTCACTCTTTCTAAAGGAATTCATAGGGATTATTTTGGCTTGAGAAATTCAGTAAATGGTAATGTTATTTACTGAAATGAGAAAAAGAATTTGGGGAGAGATTGTAGATGCAATAGTTCATTTTGGCAAAAAGTAAGTTTGTGATGTTTGTTGGATACCCAGGAAGACTTATCAATTAAGCAGGTAGGTAATTAAGTCTGAAACTCAAGGAAGAAGTCAGAGGTGAAAATATAGATTGAGGAGTAAGAAACCTCTTTAGATAGTATTTAAAGCCATGAGAAAAGATGGAATACAGAAGACTAGAGGAGATCTATGTCAGAGTCCTGAGGATAGTGCAAAAATTAAGATATATTTGGGGAGTTCTGATTTAAAATGATGATGTAAGAAAATCCTGGGCTCACCTCCTCCCAAAGACACACCAAATGCAGCTACATATGGAACAACCTCCTTTGAAAAAAATCCTAAAAACAGTCTAAGCAATGTCTATGCATCAGGTGAAAAAGTGAAGGTGTACGTTGTAGCAGGTAGGAAAGGTTGGGACATAATCTCACCATAAACTCCAATTCCACCACAGCAACTCACAACCACGAGAGAACTCAAAACCCAGAGCTCCTCCCTGAGAAGTGAAGGATTTGAACCCCAACCTTTAAGATCTGTATCTAAGAGACCAGCTCCCCAAACAACTAGCTTTGAAAACCAATGGGGCTGATGTTCACAAGACCCAAAAGACTGCAAAAACTGAGAGATGGCTATGGAAGGGCTCACATGTGGACTTACCCTCCCAGGGCTCAGTGCAGAGGCAGCTAGTGCAGAGGACCCCAGTTTTGAAGCGAATGAAGCTCATTTGCTTATTTCGAAGTGTCAGCCTGAAAAGCAGGCATCGAATTTAGCACGCCTAGGAGCCTGCTGGTTGGCAGGCACCACCTTTGTGCTCTACCTCTGCCTTGCACTAGCTGGGAGCACCATCTCTTTCCTCTTTTCTTTTCCCAGGTGGGTGCCGTCTTTGTGCTCTCTCTCTGCCGAGCTCCAAAGTTCCAGGATCTCCTAGAAGGGAGCTTTCACATGCATCTGGTAACCTGGATTTTGTGGTTGCCATCCAGATGACACCCCTTGATTACCTGGCTCTGGAGGACAGGGCGTGCTTGCAATCCTGGGTCCCACGAAACTGTAACAATTAGAGAGAGAGAGAGACAGTTCTTGTGTTACAGAGGACTGAAACACAATTAGTCTTTCTGTGAAAGAGCCCTATTTACTTGACCAGGAGCTTCAGCCTGAGGATAGGCTACTGGTTTGGCACACATCTAAGACCTACCTAAGTGCGGAAGCTGGTGGGCACCATCTTTGTACCCTCCTTCCGACTCACTCAAGCTCACTGGCATCTGCAGAAAGGAGTTTACATTCCTGTCTGGCCCCCCAATGTTTGCAGCTGTCACCAGAGGACACCTCCACATTGCCTGACTCTGGTGTCCAACAGGGCTTATGCTCATGGGTCTCATAGGACTGTAACCAACAGAGAAAGAGTTCTTAAATGGCTACAACCCACAAGGCACAACAAGAGGCTACAGACCCAGGAGCTCAGTCTTTCTATCAAAGTGGCCTATTAGCTTATCATCATAGCTGCAGCCTGAAGAGATGGGCTTCTAATTAACGGCTGACTATAGAGACCCTTTCCAGAGACCCAGGAGGGTAGACACTACCTACCTCCTTGCCCATGGTCACGTTTCAGAGCCCTAGTATCTCCTGGAGGGGAACTTTTAAACACATTTTTATGTCTGATATCCTGGTGTTTTTTTGTGGCTGCCACCCATAGGACACCTCCAGATTCCCTGGCCCTGATGGCCAGTGGAGCTTACACTTGCAGTCCTGCAGGACTGTATAGATTTGCATATTTATAAAAGCTGCTACCTGAGCCTGTGGCTACCAATCGGTTTGAATCTAGGTGCTGAGATCTTCCTCCTTGAAGCACAGACAGGTCTTAGCATACTTCAACTATTAAGAGTTATTAAAAATGTAACAGGCTGCTTGGATAAGCACAAAGGTTTGAGGCAAGAAGATCTGAGGCAGGGTTGAATGATAAGTTTCATCTCCTGCATGAGGCCATTTTTCAAGACTGGGAAAGGTGGTCATTTTATCTACTGCATAGAAACAGAGTCAAGCAAAATAAGGAAACCGTGTAATGTGTTCCAAATGAAAGAATATTATAAAACCTCAGGAAACAAACTAATGAAACAGAGCTAAGTAATTTAAGAAATATTTTCAGAAAACATATTAGCCAAAGAGATGGAGAAGGAGCTGCTAAAAAGAGAGGAGGAAAACCAAGAGAAAGTATTTTCATAAGAGACAAGGAAGGAAGTGTGCCATTAGCCCCGATGGCAACAGCTGCTGAGAGGCCATGTCCAACACTTATAATGAAATATTTACTTTAATTGCTAACCTTAAGGGCTATTGATAACCACTGGAACAATGATATAGTGAAGAAAGAAGAGAGATTAGTAAATATGAAAAAGAGAATAGAAGGTAAAGAAATTAATTCAGAAATTCTCTATGAATAGGGAACTGGCATTTGGGAGGAGGATGCCAGAGGTTTGTTTTATGATGGAAACGCTGGAGCATGTGTGTATGATGATGAGAATGACCCAATAGAGAAAGAGAACTTAATGATGCAGATTAGCAGATCCCAGAACAGAGACTAGATATAGAATTAATAGCATGGCATTAATATAGAATAAGCTACATTTATAATATTTTATCCAAGTTAAAAAATATTTTGAAGTTTAACTATAGTTCAAAATTTAGAATTAGTAAAAGAAAGGAGAATCAGAAGAAAAAAAATGATTTGTACAATATTTATAAATAAATGCTATTCTGATTCAAACTATGGACTAATATTGGGTCCATGGAACTATTCTCTTGGTTACCAAAGAGACTAAAAACCATATATGCTTGAATGAGAAAATGAGAGTAATTTGTTACTAGCATAATGCATACAGCAACATTATAAATACCTGCCAAGTTGTTTTTTTAAAGAACTGTAATACCAGTTTGTTTTTTAAGTAAGCTAGACATTATCTTCCTCTCCAAACACAAATTGTGTTTATATTTTTAATCTATTCTTTATATCATGGCAATGATAAACACCAGTCACGTTTATATTTGAATTAATACAAATTCGAGGAAAATATTCAGAGCCATTTAAATGCTTCATAAGGAGGACATTACGCCAATAAAAACTACAATGATGATAATGATCAATATTTATTTTGCCTCTGCCAGTTGCCTGAGCACATTCTGTGGCATTCTGAATGAGGGGGCTTATTCATAAGAATTGCTGTCTGCAGCAGGCCATTGAATGAATCACAATCATAATATCATGACATTAATGTAGGCTGAGTGATGATTGGTTTCCACCTCAGTGATAATACAGTTGCGGATGGCCCAGTTTCAACAAGCAGAGGAAATTCATTATTTTTATTTATAGGTACAAAATATTATTGTCATCTTTCTATGTGAAAGCTTTGTTTTCCAGGTGAACTAGATAAGAAGACAATTGAGAAATTGACAGGTAATGTCTTTGTTATTGTTACTATTGCTGTTGTTTTATTTCTAATTAACTAGACAATATACTGATTTATTGCCTTTTTATTTGTTTTAAAATCTATTTCGACTTGTTATAAATCAGACCAGATATATTTTTTGAGATTGCTGACAATAGACCTAAGAATCCAAGGGTGAAGATCAAGAGCTCAAGATAGCACCACCTTGTGGCCCTGGAGATGATGCCGAGGGATCTAAAGGAGAAAACAGATAAGGACTCTCACTGAGCCAAAATAGATGGAATTAGGCTTTCAGAGTCTCAGGCCAAATCAACCATAGAGCATGTTTATTTGTTAAAGTTATGGAGCTAGTAAGGCTCATAGGAAAACCACCAGGAACACTGTCTCTCTCAAGCTCTCCCCTTGCACTTTACTTATTTTTGAAAATCCATCTGTTATTGATAACTAAAAGGACATTGTATGCCAAGCATATAGACATAATGCAGGGAGAGAAAAACATGAGATTTACTACTAGGACACTTCGATTTGAAGATCAGCAGCAGCTTTATTAGATGTATGACATTATATATTGGATGTGGTCACTCAGTTTCTTCATGATTAAAAACTTCAGTTTCTTTATAGTTGAGATGGGCATCATCATAATGTGTAGTCTATAACAGTTCAGGCTGGAGATTCACACATCCTGATTTCAAATTGCAGCCCTGTAACAGGCACTGCCTTACCTTAGGAGAGTTGCTTAATACCTCTAAACCTCAGCCTGGTCAATATAAAAAGATTAATATCACCTTGCTCACAGAGTTGATGTTGTGGCAAGGGATTAAGCAAGGTAATGGATATACATTACTGAGCTTTAAATCTTCCAGTGAATTAAATACTCAATAAATGTTTACTATTCATTTCTCCCCCAATTTTACAGATTTCTACCACCTTAAGAGCTACCAACATAGCCATTTTTCCCCCACAAGCTTGTGAAGTAGACTAAATGAGATACTGTAAATTATTTTAATAGATTAGAATATTAGGGAGGATAATATAGATTCCAAATATACAGAATAGTCTGATACAATTGGTGTACATGTCTTTTAAAAGTAAATGATTTTTAGAGGAATTAATTATATTATTTTTCTTAGTTCTTATTTTTCTATGAATAATACATATTCATCATAGGAAAACTTTATCTTATTCTATTTTGGCTTTTTGGCATTATTTCTGCTGTTTTCTGAGCATAGCATTTTTAATTTTGTGTATCCTGACAATTTATTATTAATCCCTCATTGTTGAGTTTTATTCCAACATTTGCTCTTAAAACAAATATTATTGAGCACAAATTTTGTTTATATATGTGAGTATCTGTTGAGGATTAATTCTTACAATAAATACTAGATCAATATATAAACATTTTGAATATCATCCTTTTGCCTTTCAGAAAACTGTCAGAATGCTTTCCTGCTAACATCAAACATTGTATCTTTCAAATTCAGGCACAGTCCTCCATTGTCAACTGTAGTCTACAGGTATAGATTGAAGGAGAGAAAAGGTGGAATTGATGTATATTAACGATGTCACCTTTCCCCGGGAAACCTACGTTAGACAGTGAGTCACTTGCCCCTCCTCAATGCTGCCATAGCATCCTGTTATATCCCTACCATTTATACTGTTTACAATTGTTTTTGGTGTTAGCAGACATTTGGAACTGTCTAAAATGTCCACTGAGACTTTTGGTCCATGCCATAACATCCGTGATATTTGGTCCTGTCCAAAATGTCCATGCTTAGAAATGGATTCAAATAGCCCATAAGGTGTGTTTATACTTTCGGTTTACAAGATTAATACATAAAAAATACTATCATGTTTTATAGATCCAATAATTGTGTTGTACCTATATTGATAATAATAATTGTTGTACCTATATTGATAATAATAATTGCCTCTTGCCTTGGTAGCCTAGCTGGTAGTAGCACATAGGGTTAGGTAGATGGGTTGGAATTAGAATTTTGCAGAAAAGTAGGATTTATATTAACTATGAACCTAATGTCTCCCTGGACATTTCGGACAAAACCACATGACCTGTAAGGGTTTGAGGGTTGAATTTTTCTGTCAGTGGGTAAAGCAAATGCTATATCTATGTTGTTCCTTGTTATATCTCCAGGGTCTGTCATAAACACAGTCTCTAAAATGACTGTTGAATGAGGGGAGAATAAATGAATATTTAAATAGATGAATATTTAAGTTTATATTTAAACCCCTTTCATGACTGGACATTGGAATTGCAGATGTTAATAACTTGAAAATCATACAGTTGGTTAACTGGTGATAGTTATATAACTAAAATGAGTATATAATTACTTTTCACTGGTAAAATTAAATAATTTGATTTATAATATCAATTCAACTTTGAGGAAAAAAGTCAATTTCTACGGAAAACACCAAATTCTAGTCATATCTGATGCTATATAAACACTTTTAAAGAAAAGATGGAAAACTGATACAAATTTTTACAAAAAAAAATCTAATCAAAATAAAGTAAAATTCTATATTTAGCAAAACACTGAGTGGAATTGGCATACAGTTGGTGTTATTGTAGAAGATTGGACATTGATTACATTTCACAACAGAGAAGAACAATGAGAAAATTACTGAACTCAGGATTGATTTGCTCTTGTATTTTAATTTAAGATTCTTTGCAGTGGTTGGGCCAGATAATGCTAAAACCTTTTGACTGAATGCCTCTTATTAGAAATCTAAATGGAATTATGAAATTAGTATTCATATTTGCAAGGTCATTAATAAAGGTAGACTGCCAACCTTCATTCCTTAATATTCTATTTGTCAACAAGAAGTGTGGATAGTATTATAATAATTAAAGCTGCCAAATGTTTATTGTAAAACTTATGATCTAAGGCTCTTCCCTGTAGATATACAATGAAATTATTATAAGGATAATACAGATAATTTAAGAAAAAGTGGAATATGTGCATTTAGAAAAAGAAAATGAGAATTAAAATTTTATAGTAATTATAATGGTTAATTTAAAAAATCCAGATTTATTTTTTTTTAGCTTTTTATATTTCAGCAATGCATGCTGTAGGAAAAACCAAAACTCAAAGATTCCATAGCTGTTCAAGTCAAACATGAACAATAGTACGATCAAGAGTAGAGATAGCTACAAAGAAAGAGATTCTGAAGACAGGAAAAAAGAAAGTTTAGAAATGTAATTTAAGATTCAACTTAGAGTTTAAGAGGAGGCTTGATCTGTTCTTTAGATACTCTAATATTGAATCAACTCCTTTAAGAAGGGCTATGGCATTACACAAGTAAAACAAAGTTACGAAAATTTAGGATGTTCAGGTGATAATAAATTGAAAAGTATATATCACTTGTTTCATATATTGAGATATAGACTTCTAATTTTTACATAAATGTATTTGAATAATTTTGCCTAGTTAAACTGTTATCATAGTAATGATAGAGGTACATGAGAGAAAGTAAAAATGCACAAGGCTTCTCAAGGCCTAGGTTTAGACATAGCACACTGTCAATACTGCCTCACTCTATTTGGGAGAGCAAGTCTATGACTAAACTCAAACACAGGAGGCAGAGAAGTGTACCCTACTCACAGAGGGATGACACCAAGACATTTCTTGGCAGAAGATACGTTTACTGGAAAGGAAGAAGAACTGTAGCCAGTTTTCTATCTACCTCATTAATTGTAGTAGTCATACTTAATTAACAGTGGATTTCTTCTACACATTTCATAGAATTTCAGTGACCTTATCACTATCTTTTTGAACTGATCCCAAACCTTAACAGGAGATAGGAAACCCACAACTTATTTGGAGCCATAAGTGGTAGAAAATATAGAGTACTTAGGAGTGGTAGTGCATGTAGTCAAATGAAATGTTGTCTGCCTAAGGACAAATAAATCTTAGAAAAAATAATCCTATGTTGTCCAAATTAAGCATCTTTGTGGGTAGATTTGATTTGGTCTATAGTTTGAGACCCTTGTTCAAATACTTTTATTTTAATGTACCTTAACTTGCCTACAGTGGTATTTCTTGGCAGGAATAATGGCAGAATTCACTTGTTTTTACCTAAAATTCAGTGATTTTTCTTAAGCACTTTATTAAAATGTTGCAAGTTTTACTGTATGTCTTGAGCAAACATAATGAAACTTAAGGCTCATTACCTCTCAGATTCACCAATATATTTTAACATATTCTTTGATAAGAATCCAGCACTCAGTGTAATTTTAAAAATCACTGAAACGTGCAGTGTCCTCTTTTAGGTAGTTGTAAGCAAATATCACTAAAATTTACCTACTAGGATCACATTAAATTCAAGGGGTAAAGTGAAGCTGACTCTCGAAGTCAAAGACCACCATAAAGATTGCATTTTTCTCACAATTTCCAAAGCTTTTTTGTGTTGGGGGGTCTCCTTTTTTCTTATTTGTTTTCTATCATTATTTTTTGGCCCACATTTGTGCATTTTCAGCTGAATCTCATCTCTGGGATACATTGTAGAACAGTTAGGTTTTTTCTATCCAGCCAACTGGATGAAATCTCAGCTTAATTCTTTCTTAGGACTTCCAAATCAGGAGGGGACTTAAAGCTTACTTTCAACTCTTTCATGCTTCTTC
>NW_011888803.1:16506428-16518401 GCF_000151845.1 Pteropus vampyrus
ATTTTTCTTAAGCACTTTATTAAAATGTTGCAAGTTTTACTGTATGTCTTGAGCAAACATAATGAAACTTAAGGCTCATTACCTCTCAGATTCACCAATATATTTTAACATATTCTTTGATAAGAATCCAGCACTCAGTGTAATTTTAAAAATCACTGAAACGTGCAGTGTCCTCTTTTAGGTAGTTGTAAGCAAATATCACTAAAATTTACCTACTAGGATCACATTAAATTCAAGGGGTAAAGTGAAGCTGACTCTCGAAGTCAAAGACCACCATAAAGATTGCATTTTTCTCACAATTTCCAAAGCTTTTTTGTGTTGGGGGGTCTCCTTTTTTCTTATTTGTTTTCTATCATTATTTTTTGGCCCACGTTTGTGCATTTTCAGCTGAATCTCATCTCTGGGATACATTGTAGAACAGTTAGGTTTTTTCTATCCAGCCAACTGGATGAAATCTCAGCTTAATTCTTTCTTAGGACTTCCAAATCAGGAGGGGACTTAAAGCTTACTTTCAACTCTTTCATGCTTCTTCAGTAACAACCAGAAATAGAAAAATATAAGACAAAACTAATTCTCATTTGATTTAAAACCAATAATTTTTGTTCAAAATTACCTCCTTATTTGATCAAATAAATCAGCAGTATTAGATGTGGATTGAGAGCTCAGTCTCCTGAGTCAGACTAATGGGTTTGCAGCCATGCCATCAACTGTGTAGACTTGGGTGCATTATTTAACCCTTCTGTGACTCAATTTGCTTGCCTGTAGAATTGGATAATAGTAAATATCAAATATGAATATTCTGAGAATTCAGTGACATGGTAAATGTACCTATTTTTTCATCTATCAGTAAGCTAAGATGGTCAGTTTTTTTGTGGCTCCTAAAAGAACAGAAGCAGGTTTATGCCATGAAAAAAGTGGGTTCTGTTCTTGGCCCACCAAAAAGTTAATGGGCTTTGCTACCATTCAATCATTTGTATCACCACTCTGAGACTAATTTTCGTTGCTAAAGAATGAAGGGTTTAGACTACATGATTACTAAAATCTCTTCCAGTCTTGTACCCTGTATAATGAGAAGTAGGATGATAGGTGCCATGTTTTTATCACAGAAAAAGTATAAAAGAGAGAAACTATTTATTTGATTCAAAGCTTTCTGGGTTTGGCCTGACTAAAGGTTTGGGCTTGAAAAGGAGAGTTTAAAAATTCTCATGACTACAAATCTATAGTAAAAAAATTTAGTTTTATTTACCAATAATAAAGCCAATGGTAAAAAATGTCCTGCAAAATATCAACTGGTTCTGAAGTCAGGAAAAGAATAATCATTACACTAATCATTCTTAGCAGACACCTGCTTGTATCACTTGTAATTGATTGTTCATTTCAGTGTCATAATGATTCTTAAGTGTTTTAGTGCAGATATGGAAAATGAAATAAATGAAACTATGTGCAAAATGAGGAACTATCTCAAGCCTTTACAGTTAGCATAGACCTTTCTTTCTAAGAGATACACCACTTGTATGATACACCACTTTGTCAGTCAATTTTCTTTAAGATGATAAAATAATAAATATTATAATATCAGAAATCAAGGATAGATGACATTATCTATATATTCCTATTAGGCTGTCAAAAAACTCACTTCATTTCAAAATAAGAATCCACTTCCAAAATTAGCTCCCTGTATTATGAAGTATGTATTCTGTAGCAAGGGAATAATTTTATGAAATTCACCAATATTCAAAATGAACACAAGTTTGGTATAGTAAAGTTATAAACAGCTAGCAGAGAAGAGAGTTAAAACAAAATCCCACAATTATTTCATTAATGAGAAACAGGCTAGTATATTTAATACCAATGAATCCCAAACAGACAGCTTACCAGCAAAATACCTTTACAAAAATGTCTTTCAAAGAAAGTACTTAACAGGAATAAAAAATGACCTAAGATAGAAGGAATAAAATACAAGAAGGAATGATGAGCAAATAAATTAGTAGAATGTTAAACAAAAACTGCTCAGATAATAATGTCCAATGGACTCTCCTGAAATGAGAAAATTAAATAGCTGAAATTGGAGTATAAATTAATAGGTGATGATCTTAAGTGTTGAAAAGTTCTTATATTTTTTTCACGGTGGGAATGGTGAAGTTCAGTGTTTTTAGATTAGATTAATTATATACTCTGATAAGTATTTATGGCTAAGGAAGTATAGTAAAATTTCAAGAATAAATAATAAATGGCTATAAGTGAATTATTTATCAGATATTATTGGAATATAAGGAGAAAAATTAATCAAACTAGGTAAAAGATAATTTTAAAAAATCTAAACAAAAGGAGAGAGAAAGAAAAAAAACAAAATAAAAAAAATGCTGTACAGAAGGAAAACACAAAGAAAGCCAGTTAAAATAAGTTAAATTATTATTAAAATAATTATATATATCATGACAGAGGTTATATGTATTTTTTAAAAAGTCTGCCTATATGTTAGTTACAAGAAACACATTTAAAATATAAGGCCACAGTATAGTTGAAAAGTCTGAAAAAAAAATATGGAAAATGTTAGCCAAAAGAAAATTAGAACTGTATTTAAATCAGAAAAAAATAGACTTTAAGACAGAGTGGGTTTTAGGGTAGAGAAAGTCACCATATGATAAAATATTCCCCACACTAGAAAAAATATATGCACCTAAAAATAGCTTTTAAATATATAAAGCAAAAATTCATAGAATTACAGGGATAAGTTAAAAATACCACCATCACAGTTGGAGGTTTCAAAAATATTCTGTCAGTTATTCATAGGTCTTGCATCTGAAAACTTGATAAAGATATGAAAAATTCAACAATCCTATTAATAACTTTGATTTAACTTTATTTGTTTGTTTCTCAATCTTCTTTCTTAGCATTAAAATATAATTTACATACCATAAAATTCAACTGCTTCATCAAGGAAGAAATGATAATAGGAGCTTTTAAGTACTTAAACATGTTATACAGCTTGAAATGGCAAAGGCCAGAAATTATCTACCTGTCTGTCAATAAGGGATTGGTTGCATAAACTATGGAATATAAAACAAAATGTATTATTAGGAATAGCATTATATATGGGTAACATTTTAATTATAAATCCTATGGCAAGTTTTTAAGTAGGTTTGAAGGTTTTATAAGTATATGTTTTATGCTTTATAGCTCATATGTAATCTACATATATTTTTCTATATGTATCATATAACAAAAAAGAAAATGACTTTAAACATCTCCTAAGAAAATAGTATAGGTATTGATAGCCTGAAACAGCATAGAAGCCAGAGAAAATTACCTAACTGATTCATTCTTTCCTTCAAACAACAGGAAGCAGAAATCCTTAAGCACTCCAAATGCTTCTCCTCCACTGATTACCAACAAATAACAATGCTTCAATATCTTATTGGCTACTGAAGTTATTTATTTTTCAAGCATGTATTAATTTCTAAACATTTCTATGGAGCTTTTTTTATTGAGATATAATCGACATACAAAGTTACATTAGTTTTAGGTATATGGCACAATGATTTGGTATTTGTATACACTGAGAAATGATCACCATAATGTGTCCAGTCAATATATCAATCTATATTTTCAATGCTAATTTCAGTGCTTGACATCGTGAAGTACAATAGATGTTGGTTGATTAAAAGCATAAAAATCTGTCTAGACACCATGATAGGAATGTGATCCTGGGAAAGGGAGAATGTAGAAAAAGATTTTAAAAAAAAGATAAACCCGCAAAAATCCAAATCACAGAAGTTTCACAAGTACTTTAACTTTTTAATGAAGTACTAAGACTCCAAGTCATATAAATTTTAAGCTCAATTACTCTTTGGCCCAATGGTTCATCTTAAATTGACAATATTGATGTGTATAATCACATTATCATTAGTCAGATAAATTAAGACAGATAAACTGAAAGAGTCAATATATTTATTTATTTGAGTAGATATGTACAAAACTAGGTATGAAAAAAGGAGCAGGTCAGTAAACTGCTTTAGACAATCAAAAAATCATAAAAATATGATAAAATAAGAAAATAAAATAAGAAGAATTAAAAGGGGTTATAATAATATGCAAGAATTCATTGTCGAATTCCGAATCATCTTAATCCACCAACACAATTCTCTGGACAAAATAGAACTCCGAACAGATTAATGGACTTCATCTACATGACTAGTCTTCATAGCTAAAATGACTTTTATTTAACTGAAGAGAGATTATACTGTTCAAATTTTTTCTCTGGCAAATTTTACACAGAGATTTCGAGACTAAGAATTAAAAAGTTTTGAAAATGGTAATTTATTTAATAAGGAATTGTGATTAAAATGTTTTTTGATTATTCAAAGATGAAAGCTAAATATCTCTATGTAGAAATGCAGAACTAACTGGGATACTTATTCTACTATATTAGCCATTAAGGTGACAAATTACATAAAACACCGTTAGTCCTCATTGAATAAATCATAAGAACTGATTAGAATTGGGTTTTTAGAACACTAAAATCCTGACAGCATGATCCACAGATACAAAAGCACTTCAAGTCAGTTATTATTATTATTTTTTTAGAGGATTTACATTTTATAACAGGCAAGAGCTTCCTCTGCTTACGTGGAGATTTTATTGGCATTTTTAAGCAAACCCAGTACCCTCAGCTTAAAACAGGATTTACATGGACAGAGCTTGTGTCCCATTGCTCCCAGCCTCACTCTGGAATTACTGTAGGACTTTATATAATTTCACAGTAATTCTCAAAATTGAGCATAAATATTGAATGTTGCATTCTTTCAATATATTATCTCAAAGAAGGCAGAACTTCCTAAAAAACAAAGCTATGTTTAAGTGGTCATCCACTGAATTTTTTAGTGGCCACTAAATTACTTTGTGTTCCAAATTCTATTGGAACTAGTTTCTAGCCTAGTAAGCTAGAAACTATTAGGAAAAGTGTACAGTTATTATTTTGGAGGTAAAATAATACGCTCTGAGTGTGTTGAACGTTCAATGGCTAGCTCGCTTTTCTACCCATCAACATGAAGTACCATCCAGTAAATCGAAAGGCTATTAGTTACTTAGTTATCACTTTTGCCCTTTTAAGAGCAGATTGTGATATTTAGCAAAGTTTAAGGTATTAATTCAATTTAGTGGATCATAGATGCAACTATAGAACATCTGCGTAAGGACCAACATTGTTTAATGGTCATTAAACAAAAGTAAAATATAGAATGAACATCTAATGCAATGGTTTTGTAAATGTGGCAGCAGAGAGTCCACATCAACATCCAATAAATTCTTGATTATGTTTTATTCAAATATGACAGACTTCCTTAAGCACCTGGCATTTCAGAGAATCAAGAAGGAACAGATTAGCTTTTGAAAGCTGACAAAAACAAAAGATCTAAAGATTGGACAATGGTAAAAACAAAACAAAACAAAACATAACAAAACAAAACAAAACAGCATTCAGTTGGTCTTTTAACATCAAATGGTGTATTGATGAAAGTTATAGAGGATATCTACACAGCTGTAAAAACAGTGTTGAGACCACTTATTTGAAAAGATTAAGACACCACAATACGTATCATAATATATATCATTAGGAGACTTAGAATCATTGGACATCATGAAAATAATTTATAAATGGATAATTATGGCTTTCTATGAAATATATTAGTGCAAATAGAATGATAGTAAGTAAAATGAGAAGCAAGAGAGAAACATTGTAGCCTGGAAATAGTGACTAAGAATTAATCCAAATTTGTCCATGTGGCAGGAAGTAGAAGCAATACATCTTGGTAAGTTAATCAGTTGTCTTCTATCCTGGGATATGGCCATTTCTAGTATTTCATGCATCCCAGATGGCTATGATATCACTAATATGAGTTTTTTCTCTCCTTCCTTCCTTCTTTTCATATATATATTTGCAGATAATTTGATTTCTTTGGCACAAACTTCTCCTTCCCCAAATTTGCACACATAAAAAAGATAAAGGGAACTTGTTATTAAGAGAGTGACTCTCTATGTAGAAGGCACTGTCTATAATACACACTTATGTGTGTATTATACATACTGCACTAAGATTCTGCATGTTTAAAAAATCTGAGTTTTCCCCTCTACGTTGATATCTCAGATCTCTATCCTTTCAACATTATCTAACCTAAGAATCCATTTAGAATTCAAATGAAGATTTTTTTAAAGCATAATACATGCAATGCCTGATTATGTTTTCAAGATAGATAAATGAAAGAATAAATATGCTATTTTGTAGCCCCTTGACGAACAAAATCATGTTCAATATCCCTTTAAGAGCAGATTGTGGTATTTAGAAAGTTTAAGGTTATCAGTTCAATTCAGTGAATCATCTCTGTAACTGGAGAACATTTGTGTAAGTACTGGTACCATTTAAAGGTCATAAAACAAGAGTTAAGAAACAATCTAGTTGATGGTTGAATTTTCCATATGGTGTTTGACAGAGAACAGGCTCATAATAAATATCCATTGAAAAAAAATTAATCGTTCATTTATTTCTGACAATAGGTAATGATATTTAATATGTTAAAATTAACTTGGATAATGTCTTAAAATACTAAGTAGATATTTTAATATTCTCTTAAATTATATATCTTTGCTCATATCAGACAAATATAACATAAGTGGAATGTATGTGTGTGACCAAAGATAGAGGCAGAAATGCAAAGTAAACAGTAAAATATTCATGAAGCACTCAATATACATAAGGTTTATGAGGTAGTTAATATGCATGAAATCTTAAATCAGAAATTATTGGTGATACCTATTCTGATCTTAAATGTTCTCTTTTTGAGACACTCAAGTAAAAAGCCATGGCAGCTCAGCAGTTCACTGGCAAACTATAGATACGTGATAAGACTAGATCATGTCTGTGTAGGTCCCTGGTGCCTTCCATCTGTTGGGCTCCATAGTGAAATCTCAACTCTGGTCCTCTTCCACCATTGTAGACTTATGCAAACAGAGAGAGATAGAATATGTGAACACTGAATAACCTAAAATTTAGGTAGTGTAGATTAACTTCCTCTATTTCTTCCCTTGTGGGTTGCACTTTGTGTTCTAAATTAAATAAACCATGTGAATCACTCATTTCAATTTGGTCTGTGAACCTTCCTGTTACATAATTTGAGTATAACTTGCTTGGTCTTATACTCAGACCAAGCATCAAAGTAATTTTCCAGATGACAGAAGGCCATTTCTTCCATCAAGGTGGTATAAAAGAAAGCCATCCACGGATTCTATGGGCTGAGGTATCAGATGTGTAGTTCTCGCTCTTTCTTTGTTGGGGGAAACCTCAAAATTGGTGTGGATCAGTAATGATATAACTCACAAAGTCCATAAATCAAGCCTTGTCAAAAGCCACTTCAAAAAAATTTTTTTTCTTAATGGTTGAGTGGGATAGCTTCCCAGGGTCTAGCCACATGGAGCCTAGAGGAAGTTTGAGACTGGTAGACCAGAAGAAAGCTATGTGGTTAGACAAAGAGGTCACATTTTAGGGAACTTCACGACCTAAGGCTAATGGCAGAATAGTGGTCTCTACTTTATACCACAAAGTGCTCCAAATGCCACTTGGGACCAGTCACACTTCTACAGGTGAGATCCAGTCACCTCTCAGGGCAAGATAACAGAGAGAGATATTACAAAGACCAACCTGAATACTCTTATCCAGATTTCATGAGAAGATCAGGCAGCTGGGGGCTCTGAAAGGTAGAGCACTTAAGAGAGACAAAGTCATTCAAGAGTCTATAAAATCCCCTGGTAAAGAAAATGACATCGAAAATACTTAGAAGTCATGTTTTCTTTGTACATCTGTGTAGTGTGTGCAAATGTTTAGCCCCTTTTACATAGTTTACAAATATAAAACTTACTCTTCCTGCAATAATATAGAATTATTGTTATAAAGTTCTAGCTATTCATTTAAAGATAAGCACTAAAGCAATACATATACCTCTATTTATATCCTAAAATCTTTACTTAAACACTTGAAATAGCTTACAATTTACTACTTCACAAGTAAACCTGTTTGACTTTGGTTAGCTATATTTCCTAAACAGTACATTTTTATATTGACTCAAAATTTATATCTCTATAACTTCATTCCTTACTCTTAGTTATGTTGCACTCTGGTACAAAGTAGAATAAATTTATTTTTGTTTTCTCATCCATATTTATTCAGCAAACATTTATTGAGCATCTATTTTATAGCATTGCATATTAGGTGCAAAAGGTTGCTAAAAAGACTTAAAAATCATCATAGGTATTTCTGATTCACATGTTGATATTGCAAAAGACCATTGTTCTCATTCTTATAATGAAAACAAGCCAGATAGGTTACATAATGTAGCTTTAAAACCCATTCAAGAAAAAAAATAATTAAACCCGTCCAAGAGAATAAGACCTACTCAAACCTAAGAGAACTAAATTCTAGAAAATGATACAGCCTTTATAAGAGAGAAAAAAAATTCTTGGCTGCTCTTTTTTAAAATTTATTAGAAAAATTTTTTTTTAGCTTTACTAAAATACAATTGCCATATAATATTGTGTAACTTTAAGGTGTACAGCATGATGATTTGATACACTTATATATGGCATTATGATTACTATCATAGAGTAAGCTAACACTTCTATCACATCACATAATTACATTTTTTTTTTTTTTTTGGTGAGAACATTTGAGATTTATTCTCTCAGCAACTTTCAAGTGCATAGTACAGCATTGTTTTCTATAATTACAACATTGCGCAATAGATCCTAAGAACTTATTTGTCTTCTCACTAGAAGTTTGTACTCTTTGATCAACATCTTATTTTCTCTGTCCCTAGTCCCCAGTAACCATTCTACTCTCTGCCTCTAAGAATTTGGCTTTTTTAGAGTCCACATATTAGAGATATCACACAATATTTGTTTTTCTCTGTCCAGTTTATTTCACTCAGCATAATGTCAAGATCCATCCATGCTGTCACAAATGGCAAAATGTACTTCCTTCTCATGGCTGAATAATATTTTAGTGTGCGTGTGTGTGTGCGTGTGTATGTGTGACATCCTCTTTATCCATTTATTCATTGGTGGATAGTTAAGTTATTTTCACGTCTTGGCTATTATGAATAATGCTACAATAAACATGGTGGTGCAGATATCGCTCTAATATCCTGTTTTCATTCCCTTTAGATATATTTCCAGAAGTAGGATTGTTCGATCATATGATAGTTCTATTTTTAATTTTTTGAGGAACCTCCATACTGTTTTCTATAGCAGCTATACCAATGTACATTCCCACCAATGTACACAAGATGCCCTTTTCTCTACATCCTTGTCAGTACTTATCTTTTTGATAATAGCCATTCTAACGGTATGAGGTAATATCCTTAATGATGAGTGATGTTGAGCACCTTTTCATGTATCTGTTGACCATTTGTATGTCTTCTATGGTAGAATGTTTATTCAGTTCCTCTACCCATTTTTCAATCATATTTTTGTCTTTTTGTTGTTGAAATATATAAATCCTTTATATATTTTGAATATCATTCCTGTATTAGATATTTTATTCAGTTCTTTGTCTTTTCATTTGTTATTTCTTTTACTGTTCAAGGTCTTTTTAGTTTAGTGTAGTTCCATGTATTTGTTTGCATTTTTGTTGCTTGTGCTTCTGGTGTCATATCTGAAAAATTGTTGCCAAGACCTACACTGATATTCATGATGAATATAGGTACAAAATTTCTCAACAAAATATTAGCAAACTCAATTTAATAGCCTATTAAAAGATCTTATATGATGATCAAGTGGAATTTATCCCTGAGATGCAAGGATGATTCAACATGTGTTAAATCAATAAACATAATACACCACTTTAATAGAATTAAAGATGAAAATCATATGGTCAATCCCAATAAATATGGAAAATGTTAGACAAAATATAACATTCTTTTATGATAAAAACTCTAAACAAATTTGGTATTGAAGGAACATAACAATACAATAAAGATCATATATAACAACCCCACAGCTAAATCATACTCAATGGTAAAAGCTGGAACACTTTTCTCTAAGATCAAGAACAAAACAAGGGTGCCTACTCTTACCACTCTTATTCAATGTATTACTGGAATTCATAGTAATAAAGCAAACAGGTAACATAAAGAAATAAAAGGCATCCAAATTGGAAAGGAAGAAGCACAATAATCTTTATACACAGATGTTATGATCTTATATTTAGAAAATCCTAAAGATTCAACCCAAAAACTGTTACAACTAATCAACTAATTCAGTAAAATTGCAGGGTATGAAAGACAACATTATAGAAATCACAAGTGTTTCCATACATTAACAACAAAACATCTAAAAAGAAAATAAAAAGGCCCATTCACATTAGCATCAAAAACAATCACCAAGTAAGTGAAAAATCTGTACACTAAAAACTGCAAGACTTTGATGAAAGAAATTGAAGACACAAATGAAAACATATCTCATGTTCATAGATCAAAAGAATAAATATTGTTAAATTGTCCATACTATCCTGAGCTATCTATAGATCAATGCCATTGTTATCAAATTCCAATGACATTTTTTCAAATAAATAGAAAACATAATCCTAAAATTTATATAGAACTATATAAAAACCACGAATAGCAAAAACAATCCTGAGAAAGAAAAATGAAGCTAGAGACATCATACATTCTAATTTCAAACTATACTACAAGACTATATTAATCAAAACAGTATGGTACTGGCATAAAAAATAGACACATAGACCAATGGAACAGAACTGAGAGCCCCAAAATAAACTCCCATGTATGTGGTCAACTAGTATTTGACAAAAGAACCAAGAATATTCAGTGGGGGAAAGGAAAGCCTCTTCAATAATTGTTGCTGAAGAAACAAGAAAACCATATGCAGAAAAGTAAAATTTGAGCCCTTTCTTACACCACTCAGAAAAATTAACTCAAAATGGATTAAAGAGTTAAGTGTAAGACCTAAAATCATAAAACTTTTAGAAGAAATCATAGAAAAAAAGTTTGGCCTCTCTTATTACAAACTGAAACACTGCAGAGATGAAAAAAAAAATGCCATTGATAGGTTTAAAAGGGTAACACTTATCAATCTTTCAGTAGCATATATGTGGGCTGACATGGTAGATTCATAACCAAATGAGTCCCAGACACTTCCAGGGCTAAGATCAGTACACCATAAACAAGAGCAGGTAAAGAGAGCTGAGATAAAGACTCTGAGATACTTTGAGCCTTCAGTTAAGGAGGGTGCTGAGAAATACTTCCTCCCTGGCAATATTAGCCTCACAGATTATAGGGCAGCCATGGCTGACCTCAAAGGCTGAGGATGTCTCAGCAGGTCCAAAAGAGATTATGCTCAACACAGTAGGTGTAAATAGAGAGCAAAGAAAACTCCTCAGTTATCCAAAATGATGGCAGCAGGCTGCAAAGCCAGAAGGAATCCCTTACAGTTTGGAATGATAGTAGCTCTTCCGTGGAATCCAGACATATCTCTATAACTTCAATGAGGCTTAAACCCTACCCTCACAACACTTGAATCCTATGTTGAACTAAATTAGACTGGCATTTTAACAATCAAGTGTATTGACAGCCCCTACTTTAACAAATTGATGGTGGTGGGGTGTGTTCTTTCTGAAGACAGATATTACTTACTTTGGGCCCTACTGTAGTTTTATAAAAATTTTCAGCAAACAATTAAAAATCAAGTGGCATACAAGAAAGCATAAAAAGGTGACCAACAGACAAGAAAGGAAATAGTCAATGGAAAAAGAATAAGAGACGGCATAGATTTTAGAATGATCAAAACTTTAAATTAAGTATAATAAAATGTTGAAGTGAAAAAACGAACATGTATAAAAATATAATTTTAACAGAGACAATGAAACCATGAAAAAGTATCAAAAGAAATAAAAAAATACAGTATAAG
>NW_011888803.1:16518451-16529462 GCF_000151845.1 Pteropus vampyrus
ATGTTCATAGATCAAAAGAATAAATATTGTTAAATTGTCCATACTATCCTGAGCTATCTATAGATCAATGCCATTGTTATCAAATTCCAATGACATTTTTTCAAATAAATAGAAAACATAATCCTAAAATTTATATAGAACTATATAAAAACCAAGAATAGCAAAAACAATCCTGAGAAAGAAAAATGAAGCTAGAGACATCATACATTCTAATTTAAAACTATACTACAAGACTATATTAATCAAAACAGTATGGTACTGGCATAAAAAATAGACACATAGACCAATGGAACAGAACTGAGAGCCCCAAAATAAACTCCCATGTATGTGGTCAACTAGTATTTGACAAAAGAACCAAGAATATTCAGTGGGGGAAAGGAAAGCCTCTTCAATAATTGTTGCTGAAGAAACAAGAAAACCATATGCAGAAAAGTAAAATTTGAGCCCTTTCTTACACCACTCAGAAAAATTAACTCAAAATGGATTAAAGAGTTAAGTGTAAGACCTAAAATCATAAAACTTTTAGAAGAAATCATAGAAAAAAAGTTTGGCCTCTCTTATTACAAACTGAAACACTGCAGAGATGAAAAAAAAAATGCCATTGATAGGTTTAAAAGGGTAACACTTATCAATCTTTCAGTAGCATATATGTGGGCTGACATGGTAGATTCATAACCAAATGAGTCCCAGACACTTCCAGGGCTAAGATCAGTACACCATAAACAAGAGCAGGTAAAGAGAGCTGAGATAAAGACTCTGAGATACTTTGAGCCTTCAGTTAAGGAGGGTGCTGAGAAATACTTCCTCCCTGGCAATATTAGCCTCACAGATTATAGGGCAGCCATGGCTGACCTCAAAGGCTGAGGATGTCTCAGCAGGTCCAAAAGAGATTATGCTCAACACAGTAGGTGTAAATAGAGAGCAAAGAAAACTCCTCAGTTATCCAAAATGATGGCAGCAGGCTGCAAAGCCAGAAGGAATCCCTTACAGTTTGGAATGATAGTAGCTCTTCCGTGGAATCCAGACATATCTCTATAACTTCAATGAGGCTTAAACCCTACCCTCACAACACTTGAATCCTATGTTGAACTAAATTAGACTGGCATTTTAACAATCAAGTGTATTGACAGCCCCTACTTTAACAAATTGATGGTGGTGGGGTGTGTTCTTTCTGAAGACAGATATTACTTACTTTGGGCCCTACTGTAGTTTTATAAAAATTTTCAGCAAACAATTAAAAATCAAGTGGCATACAAGAAAGCATAAAAAGGTGACCAACAGACAAGAAAGGAAATAGTCAATGGAAAAAGAATAAGAGACGGCATAGATTTTAGAATGATCAAAACTTTAAATTAAGTATAATAAAATGTTGAAGTGAAAAAACGAACATGTATAAAAATATAATTTTAACAGAGACAATGAAACCATGAAAAAGTATCAAAAGAAATAAAAAAATACAGTATAAGAAATAAAAAATTTAGTCCATGAACTGAAGAGCAGATTGCACCAGTTAAAGGATAGGGATATTTGAAAAAAAGGTCAAAAGGAAATACCAACTTGAAACAAAAAGAGAAAAGATTTTAAAAAAAGAAGAATGAAGTGTCGAATTTCTGTGAAAAATATCAAATAATCTACCATATGCATAATTGGTGTACCAAAAGGAAATGGTAAAAAAAGATTGGGATGGAACTATTTCAGGAGATAATGGCTGAGAACTATCCGAAATATTAATCCATATGACAAGTTCAATAAGCATCATACGAGATAATGGAATCAGATCAAGTTGCTAAAAACCAAATATAAAGAACAAATATTAAAAGTAGCCAGAGGAAAAAGTCATATTATACACAGAGGAACAATATGAAATGCTGATAATTCTTCAGAAAAAAAAAACTTGGAAAGACAATCAATTAACATCTTTAAAGTACCGAAAGTAAACAAACAAACAAACAAACAAAAACACAGAGATGTATATACATCAAAAATATTCTTCATAAATGACAGTGGAACAAATATTTTCTTAGGCAGACAAAAGCTGACAGAATGGTGTCAGCAGACCCACATGTCAATTTATGCCAAAAGAAGTTTTTTGGGTCGAAGGTAAATAAACACCGATGGGACCCTAGATCTTCAGGAATAAATGGAGAGCACCAGAAAAGATAAATATATGAGAAAATAGAAACAATTTGAATTTACTACATATGTTCAATGTTACTGTGTATGTATGAGTAGACATGTAATTTTTTAAAAGGCCAATTGACTATTTAAGGCCAAAATCAGAATTACATACTGTATGTGATTTGCAGCATAGGCACATGTATTTTTCACGTTTTTGACGTTCCCTAATGACTTAAGACCTTATGTTTGTACTCATCTAGCAAATTTTTATATTCATTCAACAAACATAGAAATGTTCGTATCAGAAATGGACATATTTCCCCTATATGACACCCAGTTTCCTTCAGTAAAGTGATCCTCCACCAGAAAACCACTCAAAAATTCCATTTGCATTAAATTAGATGCTTCCCAACAACAATGAACATAGCCTTTCTCTGTTAAGTTTTTGTTTCTATCTCTTTATCCCTGCTTGAAGTTTCAATTATTTGACATATTCTAGAACTTTTTGTAGATCCGAGAGCAAATAAAAGTTCGTCCAATGACCTCTTTTATTACTTGGGAGATTGTGACAATTAATCTTCAAAAAGGCTGATGCCATATGCTCCTCTTTATTATATAATCCATAGATAGGTTCTTTGGTTTTCATTTGAAAATCACTGTGAAATCCTGGTCTGGGATTTTATGTCTAGAAGAGAAAGTAGCCATTGAGGGACATTTTTTTTTCTTTAGTTCATTAAAAATAATATTTTTCTTTCTGGCTAATGCTAGCAAGTACAAAGCCCTCAAGTTAAATGTAATTACTCTATTTCAGAAAAAAAAAATAGATATTACCCTAAAACAAAAGTCAGTCTCCCAAATTATCATATAATATCAGATTAACTATCGATGTAAATGCTATCAAACAAACAAAAATTAAGTAATAGATGTTTTGAAAATATGTTGTAGATAAGACTAAAATGCTTCCTAAATCTTGGAAAGGGCCATGGGTGCCTCTGTGAATGGTTCAGGTCAGTATAAAATGTAGCTAATATAAAGGAAATTATACATAATAAAGACTTTTTATGATAGAGAATAATAGTATCTGATATGTAGAATAGAAAGAGAGGATTGTGTGCACAGAATTTTTAGTATCTTTTCAAAACTGTTCACAGATGCTGTTCAAAGATTTTGACCCCAATAATGAATATTGCTTATTTAGATTAAAATATAAAGACAACAATTTGTCAAAATAATGCTAGCTTCATCTAGATAGTTACTTAAAAACACTCAAATTTTATGCTCATTATATGGCATACTTTAGGCTCTTCAAATAACCAGAATTGATTATTCTGTCAAATTTAGCTCCCAAGATAAAATATTATTTTAAAAATCTGGTTTATGCAATCCAGTCTGGAATGAAATCTGATTGACTGACATAATTCATTTTCAAAATTCTTATGATAAATTGGTAAAATAGAGTTCCTAAATCTATAAAATTAAAGACCAAGGCCTATAGTTGCACTGACCCTGCCAAGTAGCCTGTAAGGTGAACTTTAAACAAACTCATGTGTGTATGTGTGTGTGTCTACCGTTCTCTCGCTCTTTTACTCTCAACTCTGCCAAATACCCGACTGGTGATTACAGTAGTAATTATCAAGTTATAATGAATCACAACTGAGCATATGACCTTGAATAGGCAGACTGTCTCATTTTGTGTAGCAACAATCTCTACTTTTAGAACAATGTACTTATAAGGGTATAGTATATCTAATATCTTGCTTGGGATTTAATTATTTAATTAATGAGCAAACCCATCAAATGTTACAGTGAGTTTGAAAGAGAATTCAGTAGACCATACTTACACAGATGAATCAAGAATGCTGAAATGAATTTACAAATAGAAATAATTTTTTTTTTTCATACGAGGAGGGAAATCAATTGTCCCTTCACTGGACAGAATTCATTTACAAATAGAAAATAATTATTTGCATTGTGATTGGTTATCTGTAATTTAGTTTAAAAACAGCTATAAAACAATGAAAGGTACAAACCCCACAACACATAGTTTTCTGTTGAAGAAACCCAGTAATTATTTTGATCCATTTCAGAGTCTTTCATAATTTTTCCTGATACCTTCAATGAACACTCATTTTCTTAACTTCTCCATCTTGATTATATGTGATACCAATTGACATCACTGGAGACAGGCACTGGGAAAACATGAAAAGAGGGAGGGTGTATTCTCATGACAACATTGATATTGGTAGAAAGATTGAAGGGAGTGGATAAGGGAAGCCTTTTTAAGTTCCAATCAATACATCTATCTTTCAAATCCATGTATCTATTTATCTTTCTCTCCATACCAGAAGCTCAGTGTAACTCTCAAAAAAAACAGATTAATGTAATAGAGAAAATTCTTATAGACTGAAAAGGCTACAGCTGCTTTTCCAAAAGTGACTGCAGCTCATAAAACAGCATCCAGGAAAAAAAGAAAAAAAAGAAAAAAACTAATTAGGTAATTAAAAAATATAGCAAATAGTTTTGAAGCATAAAAATAGTAGGACATCTCACCAACCACAGAACTGCCAACACGCGACTGTTGGAGTTTTCTAGCCTGCCAAGAAAATAGAGATTCTTTTAGGCAGAATAATTTTTTATATCAAGACAAAACAATGACACTGGGGGAAAAAAAGAAGCTTGATATAATTCTCAATCCTCTTTCTTCTTCTCACTATATTCCCAGACTAAGCAGTTCCTAGGTATTTTTCTTCCTTCCTTCCTTCTTTCCTTCTTTCCTTTCTTTTTTTTTTGTAGTCTCTAATTAATCATTGTAAGAAAAATAGAAGACAGAGTGTATACGAGTTTTAATAAATATTTTAGGTGTCAGCATCAGACCACATATACCTGGAAATAAAGTGAAGAAATTACCTAAAATGAAGCTTTTAATCTCTAATATTTTGGATTTTTCACATTCTATCTCATTAGGTAGGTGAGATCAGACAGTGAAATGTACACTATTCTAAAAATCAGAATACTGTTTCCTAATTCAGGCTATGCCACTAACCACGTGGTATAGCTGACCCTTAGTTTCTTATTCTATAAAATGAGCCTATCATATTTGCCTCTTTCATCTTCAAAATCTAGTTATAGAAGTAAATCCTATTTAATATAGTCCTGAGAATGTCACTAAAGTTTTTAAGAGAATATGGCAAGGATAAGTTTAAGGAAAAGAAATATAAAACAATATAAAGAAATAGCTTATCTGAGAATTCTAGAACTAAAAAGAAGTTGCTAAATAGATGCATCTAAATTCATGAAATATTGTATTTGTGTGTGTGTGAGTGTGTGAGTGTGTGTGTGTGTGTGTGTGTGTGTGTGTGTGTGTTGGATTTTACTTGATCAATTTAGCCTCTTTGTATAATGTAATTTTAATGATTTGTATAACAAACATAAAATTATGTCATTAGCATTGAGATGGCAGAAGTCTCCAGTGCCTTAATTAGTTAGGGCATATTTAAAACATAAAGCTCTAAACTCTGCCATCAGTACAATAAAAGCAATATCAAATGACTCAATATCGAATATTTGAAGCCTATAAAATTAACATAGTTTGCATAAAGTCTGAACATATGAATTATTCTTACATAGATACTATACTCAGCAGTAAACAGACACTATTATAAAAATATATTTTCTATAATTTCCACCAGTTTGTATTACTTAACAGAAGGACTAGATTTGACCAAATTAGCCAGAAATATATGGGCCTTTAATATTTGTTCTGAAAGCAAACACTTTCCAGATGTCCTTTGTTAACCACAAAACAAGTATTTCAAATTAAAAGGGTACACATATTTTCTGGTATCCTCTGCTATCACTAAAATACTTTTGCACTAGTATTTTAAACATTTTTATTTTGAATTGTTTATAGACTCATAAGAAGTTGCAAAAATTTTACAGAGCATTCCCTTGTGCTCATCACCCAGCTTCCCCCAATGGTGACATGCATAACTAAAGTGCATTATCAACTCAGAAAATTGATTAGCACAGCACAATTAACTAGTCTCCAGCTGTTCTCAGATTTCACCAATTTTTGCATGCACTCAAATTTTGTATATCTTTTTTGCATTAATTTTTTTTTCAGAGATGGTACACAAACCTTCCCTCTTATTCTGTACTAATTTGAAAACCTAATGGTTAAAATTATATTTTCATTTCCATATCATGAATAATCCTTATACATTGTGGATTTAAAATAAACATCTAGGCATAGAATCAGCTATTTGAGAAGCAATGACTAATAGTTAGCTTACCAAAGTAGATTCCTAAGATGTTATAACTATCTGTGCTATATTTGGCAAGAGACTCAAGCACTAAATTAAATCCCGTTTCATGTTAGAGACCATTAAGGTAGTCATTGATTTAGGAGATGATTATCGAACATCTTATTCTGAGCAAACACTGCACTGGACAATGAGAGAAAGAAAAATATGCATAGAAGTAGTTGCCCAGTCAACAAGGGATTTGTATAATATGACAGGGAACTATGATTGTGGGGAAAAAAAAATTAAATAAATAGCAGAGACTGCGAAGTAGTCTGGATGAGGGAAGGGTATGAAGGAATGTCCTTACGTTTGCGGAGAGTTTGACATGTAATTATCTTCTTCAACAAAAACTAAGGAGTTTGAAATTATAAGTCTAGTTTAATATCTCAACTCAACTACCCTCTGGCCCTCCACTCTTGACTTGCAATCCCACCTACATTAATTTCATTACAGCAATTTGGAAACCTACTCTAACACATTTATTTTTATAGGTTAGTTTCTCCTTCAAGAATACTAAACATCAGAACAAGGATAAATGTCGCACTGAAAAATTTTTGTTGTTTTATTCTTTTATTCGTTGGTAAGTTGGTTGATTCATTTCTGTTAAGTGTTCTAATTCACAAAAGGCAAACAATCTTGCCAGAACAAAGTTGATTCTTCATGCGTAACTTAACATGCATTTACCTTTCCTTACCCCAAGATCTAACCTTTAGTTGGTAAGACTGATATTAGGAAATGCTCGCAAACTTAAAACTATCAGAAAACAATAATCACAATGCTCTACAGAAAAGAAAGGAGACCAATGAAAATTAACATATTTTAAAAATTACTTATTGCTGCTTAAAATTGTACTTGGCTTGAGGGGCTTGTTTACACTCATGTATGGTAGTAAAGATTTTGCAGTTTCATTCCTAACTTACTTTTAGCCGGAGGTGTAAGTAATGTCACATCGAGAGAAAAGTAATGAGTTAAGTTGCAGCTTAGCATAGTGGATAATTGTTTGGGCTCTGGAATCAGACATCCTGTGTTGCAATCTTGGTTCCTCGAGAGATACTATGCAATTTACTTAACCTCTCTGAGTTGCAGTTTTGCATCTGTAAACTGGCAGAAATAATAATTGTAATGTATACCTTATGGTAGGCTCGGTGCCATAATGGGTAAATCTCAAAATGTTGGTGGCTTAACCAATTAAAACAATACCTCTTGTTCCTAGTACCATCTAATGTATGCCCCAGTTTTCCTTTTATCTTGTGGTTCCATCTTTAGTATATAGATTCCAGAGATTTTACCGTGTGTGTGTGTGTGTGTGTGTGTGTGTGTGTGTGTGAGAGAGAGAGAGAGAGAGAGAGAGAGAGAGAAAGAGAGAGAGAGAGAGACAGAGAGACAGAGACAGAGACAGAGAGAGAGATGGGGCCATCTCCATTGCAGCCAGCTGGAAATGGAAAAAAAGACTATGAATGAAATGTGTATACAGTTCCTGTACTGGAAAATAGAAAAAGATCATAGCTGTCCACACTACACTGGGTTCGGTCAGTCACAAAGCCATAGATAACTACAAAGTAGACAATGAAATGTAGTCAGAAATAAAAAAAAAAACAAAAAACAAGTTTTGGTGAATGTCTATCTAGTAGTTCTGCCAGAATACTATATCTCATGGGTTCTAGTGAGATTTAAAATGGATCGAAACATGTGAAACTCTTAGAATTATGCCTTGCAATACAATAAATACATTGTATTTATTTTTTACATTGTTTTTTACTACTTTTTCATAATCTTAATATTAGCTATCTCTCATAATCAATTCTAAAATTTCAGCCTTCTACAAACAAGTTGGCAGATCTTTACTCAGTTACTATCTATCCAGGAGAACAAGAAGCAACATCACTGGAAATTCAATTAGTAAGGTATTCATTTAACAGCTTAGCTCTTAGTGTTTTAGGGAAACCTATATATCTAAATCAATTCAAAGAAAATACAATATATTTAAATATTTATATGAAAAAAATAGCCAGAGTAATGCCAACCTTTCAATGCAACAAAATGGAAACTCCATTACTCCTGTTGCCTCTGTTCTTAGATCATAAATTATTTCTCTTATTAGACAGGACTTAAATTAGACGTGTCATTCATTGGCACTCCATCAGAATCGTCTTATGATTTAGGGGATATCTATTTTTCCCTCCAATTTTTATTAATTCCTGTAGTGTTTTAATTTTTCTGACATCTATCTTGAGTCTACCATTTTGAGGTCAAGAACTATATATATTTTTTTACATATATAAGAAAAGAAGCCACGTTTTGGCAAATGTGTAGTCACTCTGCCAGAATTTAGAAAGCAGAGCCTAAATGGTTTTTGTGTGTTTCTTTTTGTTGTTGTTTTTGTTGTTTAGTTTGCTTTTTTACATCTAACATCACACTATAAGTTGTAAGTGTTCTCTAAGTGCTTGCTTATTTAATTCTTTGCATCTCTGCTACACCATGGTCAAGGGCAGATGTGGAATCTGACTACAAGATGGTAGCTTGTGAGACCTTGGGCAAAGTTACCTATACTTTCTAAACCACAATTTCTTCCTCTATAAGTGGAGGAAATAGTACTACCTATCTGTGAAGTTTGGGGTTAGTATAAAGTGAAATAACACACTGAGCAGGTACTAATTACTCATAATATTACCTTATTATTATTAATGGTAAATGGCTGAGGGTTCTTGAAATAAGTAGGACGATGAATGAAAATAGGAGGAAAAGAGTCAATACTAGGATTAAATAACTCAAGAACATTTGAATCTCCATACCTGACAAAGTCAGTCTAGTAGCCAACTAAGGCCAACCATCACTTTTTATCTTCCCAAAGTTCTTTTATTTTGAAGTTGCTAGATCACTGTTAAAGCACATTGGGAAAGTGCTAGTGGGCAGGTGAACAAATAAGATACTTTAAAAGAGTTAAAGATGATTCATTTTCCTTCTCCTAGAGAGAAAGATACAGAGCACAGACAGAAGAAACGCTTATTTTCTTAACCTGGTTTTAAATAATCCCATAAAAAAAAAACAGGCAATGTCTCTATGCGTGCTATTGTTTGGTAGTGGCAATAATTCTTCATCACTATTATCTCGGGAAATAAAATCTGGTGAAATGGATCTTATATAAGTAACCTGACTGAATCACACAGTTCTCTGTCATTCTGACCGGTTCCTGTTGACAACCTGCAGCAGGAGTGGCCATTTAGTAGTCTGAGTATTATTGAATTGGTAAAATGCATTAAAAACCAGTATAAAGGAGGTCCTTAGCCCGCTAGGGAGAGCTCAAAAGATGAGCAAACTTTTCACTCTAAGCTTCAAGACTCCTTAAACTTCAACATTAGAGACAACCCTGAAAGGAATAATGCTTTACTCAAAGGAAGCCACTTTTTGAATAAAACATGTTTACTTCTCCCGTTTCCCTCAAGCTGTTTTCCCCATCACATAATTTTTGACCTTGTAAAATTTGGCAAAAGCATTGTGAACAAGGCTATAGCCTGTTCTGTGGTAGAAATAAAGCAATATGTGAAAGCTGGTTCTAAGTAACGGTCTGTTTGACAGGGCATGTTTAGGATAGAAGGCTGCTTTCACACAACTTGTTTCTCAGGTATTTTCTGAGGCTCACTTGTCAAACTGACTTGAAAATCCACAAAGAAGCCTTTTGGCTAAATTAGGTAAAGAAATGAAGGCATAAATAAGTTGAATAAAGGTAAATTGAGAAGAAATGAAAAGAGGACAGCGTTGCTTATATAATTTGGACCTTCCTTAATGTCAGTGGTTCTCTTGAAATACACAAAGCTTAGTTTCTACTTCATTCTTATGGCCCAGGGGGAAGAAACGTAGGTGCTATGTAAGTGTATTTAAGAAATTCAGAAGCACACTTTTGTGTTCTAATGGCACAGAGAGCATGAGAGGAAGGTGATCAGTATTTGCCTCCATTTTCCTCATGGGCAGAGGAGGCACCTGGCTCCTGCTGAGCTTAATCACACAGGTTTAAAAGAGTTTGCCTGTTATACAGTGAGGGAGGGAGATGCCACTTGAGTATTGGTCATTTTCCATTTCTTTAGGGAGATTTTCCCAGTGCCAATCTCTGAAAAGGCTGTAGGATTCTAAAACAGATCTCCCCAGAAATCTAGCCGAGAAAGAAAGGTCTGGTTATCTTTTTCTAAATCTGTCTTCTATCTACGTTTCAGCCATCAAGGCACAGGAATTGCACCTCTGGCTCATAATGCCCAAATTGATATATTGCCTTTGTGTGCCCTTTTTTCCCCAACACTCATCCAAATTGTCTCAGGGCATTCTGAAAGGACCATGTCATGCTAAGAGGTAAATAATTAATATCTTCTCACAGATTTCCATTTTAATTAGTTTTCTTTACTGAATAAATGCCCCAGGAGTAGTATACAAAATGGAGAGAATCAAAGTAAAGGACATTATATGAGGTTGGTATAGAGATGTTGTTAAACCAAGGACTCTTCTTAATAACACCAATACTTCTTTACCTCTTACTTCATTCTAGCAAGCAGATAATAAAACACTATCTTTTAAAGAAAGAAAGAAGAAAGAAAGAATGA
>NW_011888803.1:16531112-16549072 GCF_000151845.1 Pteropus vampyrus
AAATTACAACAACTGGAAACCCAGCAGTTTCTAGTCAGAGATACTATTGATTGACCCACCTCTGCCTTGTGGATGTGAGGTATGGGACAGTAAGGACACATGAAGGACTGCTTCAGGGCTTTAATGATCAAGGATTCATATTTTAATATCTCCATGCTTTTGTCTGATCAGATGATTATTATTCATTGTTTCTAATTGCTCCATTTCTGGATCTGTTCGTAAATACACATCATAAGAGCATTTTCAAAAGATCTGCCACAGGATTGTCTTTATTTTCTATGCTCTTAAATGTAAAAGCCCCTAAAAGAACTGTCAGCAACTTAAAATAATGATTATGTAAATGAAAAAAAAAAAAAAAAAGTCCTGCTTTTAAACCAGAGAAAGGCAAAGCTATTTACAGCAAGGACCCTCCTCTCCCCACCAGGCAGGCATTGCAACCTCCTCCTCCTCTCTCATGCCCCACTCTCTCCTAAATTCTAGGGGACATTCTCTCCGGAGTACACCAACTGTACCGTTTAGTGGATTAAGGGCCAATTGCCAATCTGTACATTCACCCTTTATCATAAATTTCAAACTGTTCTCGATTTTCTGGCACTTATGTCAGGCCATTGAATGTTTGTTTCATCTTTTGTGGTTGAATATAAATTCTAGTTGGAAGAAAAAGAAAAAGCCCTCCAGATATTACAATAAACACACACACACACACAAAGGCAGAAAAAATTCTCTATCTCCTTTGAGCTTAACAATCAGCAGGGCCCAAATTACCTCTTATTAACATTTATTTTACAAAAGAGGCAGGGTATAATTTGGTGATAGATTCAGATTTGGAGAGGAGCTATAATCAGCCTCCTGAAGTGTTCTGCCTGAAGTACATGGCTGCTATTTTTTGTAATTATATTTCTCTGCCCCCAGTCCTCTCCTCAGTCTGTAGAGTCTTTCACTGGGATCTCTGGTGCTTGAATTTCTCCCTCCCCCTATATCCCCTTCTTTCTCTTCTCACCAGCCCCCCTTCTCTCCCTTTCTCTCTTTAGGCCTCTTTGAATAATGCAGCCTCTTTCAATAGCCTAGGCAGGCTTAAAGATTAGGAAGCCTGTTTGTGGAGATGGGGGCTGGCTGAATAGGAGCAGGAGGCCCCACTCCCCTGGCAAACAAGGCCCTGGGAACCAGTCCAACTGTGGAGAGCATGTGCTGGGGAGGCTGAATAGGCAAGCAGCAGGCTGGCCCATATGTCAGCCTGTGCCACAAAGACCCCTCTGCATATCTACCATGACAAACAGGATTACCAAAGACAATTAATCTGGCACGCTTTATCAAAATCAAGCACTGACCCCCGACCTCTCCCCTCGGTGTGCGGCAGATGCCACGCTCCAATTCAATAGACCTCGAGTGTTCCCTTTTTCACTTCTGAAAAGAATCCAAGGCCTGAATAAGCCTGGCATGGACTAATTGCAACTACTGTGTGATGGTGACAGTCCTAATCAAATAGGACGAGTTCACCTTTTCTCCCACTTTTAATGGAGAGCCTGGCCATAACTCTGTGTCTGCAGAAGAAGAAAAAAGAAATGCATCAATTTTACTTCTCTTCTTTTTGTCTAGTGCCTGCAGCTCGTTGAGGGTAGGAGAAGGGGACAGAGGAGCGGGTCAGGTAGCTGCTATTCTGCTGCTTAATGCCTAATATTTGGGAGATCAATTCTAGTGGGAGAAGGTTCATTGATGGCTGAAGATAATGGTTTTCACAAATTAGTTCGTATTTCTTTGTGGGACTTCATGTGAGAGGCAATAATGCAACAGAAAAGTCATGGGGCCTCTGGAATCAGCAAAATCTTAAATCTTAACTCTATCAAGTCCATTTCTCTGACTTACTAACTTACTAAAATTTAAGTTTCTACAATTGAACACTATTATGACTTTGATAAGAGGAAGCCCAGATTTATTTCTATTAAGAATATCATCCTGAAACAAAAGTATCTATCTATCTATCTATCTATCTATCTATCTATCTATCTATCTATCTATCTATCTAGATATAAAATATATAATATATGATAGGCCATCAATAATAAAATTAAGCTAAATTTTTAACATAAAAAAAAGAATATCAGCAAAACTACTAATTTAGAAATGAGAACCCTTTGTAGAAAAGGAATACTTGCTACTTTTCTTGACACTTTTAAGATTTGAGAGACCAGTGAGAGAAGGGAGACCTTTGGCCGTATTTCTTCTTACTGAGAAGAGGCTGTGTGAGAATATGGATGTTAGAATCAAGCATAGTTGACACTTAGACATTTTTGTTGTTGTTGTTACAATTCTCTCTTGCCCAGAAATTAGCCTGAAAAAATGTATGAAGAAGCAATTATAAGTCAATTTCAATCTTTGTGACTCCTTGGTTAGACATTTGAATAATTTCTCAGTTCCGGTTCCAGAAGTCTCTCTAAAATTAAATGAGAAGTTATTAAATCAAGTAATGCAGCTTTTCTTAAAACAGCTCAGGTCATTTGCTTCATGATCACCTAGAGAAGCTATATAAAAATACGGATTCTAGACTCCATACCAGATCTAATGACTCTGACCTTTTTGGTGGGACCCTCTATCTGCCCTGTAATCATGTTCCCTAGATGATTTTTGTGCACATTAAGTTAAATAAAAATCAAAATGGAGGCTGGAACCAACCTTTGCCTCTGAGCAAATAGCCCATATCTAAGCTCAGCAAAACTCATAAGGACCCATTTTCTTGAAATACCCACTTAAACCATGGACAAACCTTGAGCCCTATTTTCTTCTCAACATGATTCAGCATTTTATAGCCAATCAGTGATGGCCTAAGTAACCCTCTGACCCTAATCGATGAAAATATAGTGCTAGGAACTTTCACTTTCAGGCTTATAAACCTTACTGTAACCATGCTGAGATAAACTTTCTACCATTTTCAGATTTGAGGTCCTTCATTCATGAACAGTTTGTTTCTTACTCAATTAAATATTTATTTCAAATAAATCATTGTGAATTTTTTCTGACCCTAATATCTGAGAATTTATGTTGCAGTTGAAAGAGAGGAGTGCCAGCTAGTAGAGTGGGTTCTAGGTTTATTTCTAACTAAGCTAGTTACATCATCATGGCTGAGTCATCCCCTGTACTTCAATTTCTCCATCGATAATAATGGCATTGGATCAAGATCTCCCATGTCCAATCCAGTTTGAAACATGTTGTTTCTCTACATATGATTTTCTGCCTTGGGACATGAAAACTCATGTGTCTTCCCAAGCTCCCTTTCAGTCATATAATTTAGATAGCGTACAAGATTGCTAAGAAGGTACCAGAGTTGCAAGTTGTATAATTGTCTTATGGCAAAGTTGCTATGTGATTTTCTTTCTGGGCCAGTCAGTAAAATTCAGTGGAAACTATCAAAGCTCAATTATCAAGAGGAGCTAGAGATTGTTGTTAAATAGTATATGAATAAAATCAGAGAACTGGAAAATTGTGCTTATATTCATTCCACTTGAAGAAATTGATGAAAAACATTTTACTATAAGGCATGAACATTCAGATACTGAAGAGTGTGGGGAAATTGTATTCACCTGCATTGTTTCCACCTTAGGTCCATCTGAGATTTCCTAAATAAGAGTCACTTTTTATGTCTGGCCGACTGTAAGTGCCTAACTCTTGGGCATTAACTCTTGAGAAGTACAGGGACTCTACTCTCAAGGAAGCTCTCAACTGACATGATTTCAACCATGGCTAGAAGACGGTTACTCTCTGTATGCATGTCCACTATAGAAAACTCAGCATCCTTGCACATAGGTATTAATTTTCCTTGAATATGGAATTCTCCCTTAAAAATATGAAAATCTTGTTTTTATTGCATTTATATTGGAAATTACTTGCAACTAAGTTATTAATTTAGGAATTTGCAATGTCTTAGACCAGTAAGATTGTCTCCAACTAATGTTGTGTCAAGTATATGTTAACATATAGAGAAGTTTCTCTTAACATACAGAGAAGTATTTCTAGAAAAATGATGGATAAGTGAGGAAAAGTAAAAACATTAGGAATATTATTTATTGAAAAAAGAAAAAATGGAAGATTAGGTAACTTTTTTCTATAGGGCTTCAAGAGGAAATAATATGTATTTCTGATTGTGCTTTATACCCCATAACAAGAGACAAAACTAAATAGACAAAAAAATTTCAAACCCAAGAGAATATGGTGTATAATTATAGATTTGTAAGGTATAAGGTTCTTAGTCAATAAAATTTGGTCAGTAAGCCCTTAACTAGACAGTTTTGGCCATTAGAACTATCTTCCATTCCTGATTTTCTTACTAAACAATTTTGATATTTTAATTATATAAGGAGACCCAACTTACCTAGATCTAAGTGTATACGTATAGATAAAAGTGGCCATGTTTTAGTTATTAAAATGGTCCTGGACAAAGCTAATTTTTCAGGGCTGTGAGAACGAGATAAAGTGAAGCCCTGCCTTCATTTTCTGGGGAGAAGTTAGGGATGAGAATTCAGGCTGGCAGAGCTCCAGATCTAAGCAATTGCTATACAGTGTCAGTGATTGCTATAGGGTTCCTCTCCTGGAGGAAACAATAGCTTAATGCTGATAAGCAAGAGGTGAGTGTCCTTGATAAGCCAACTGCTGGAGACCCAGCTTGCTGGGGTCTCGAAAACACTATCTCTTTAGTGCAACCCTCTCAGCTGGAGAAAAATGCAAGTGCTGGTGCTGTTCCCTCACTGAACAAATCTCCAATCTTGCTCATGCTGTGTTTCATTTCTTTTGAGTGTCTCATCAGAAAACACACCTGATAATAAACCTAGAGCCCTTGGAACATCTGGAAAACCTTGTAGTAACCCACTACACTTAAACAATGGGAAATTATCTCTACCCCCACCTCTTTTATCTTTCCTCTTGTGAATCTTTAAATGGTGAAAACACCCCCGTGAAAGCTGAGACAAACAGTTGCTTAGATAATTCACTGTCAAAAATATTGAGCGTACTTTAGTGGGATTGCAGTAGCAATGGTCTTTTCAAGTGCTGCAACACAGAAGCTGAGCCTGTCAAGATTTTTTGGCAAGCTTCGCATTTAACTTGTCATATTATATATTGCAGAAATGCAATTCAGGATCAGTGCAAATCAGCTTAGAGGACAGGTAGAAGCTGTGGGAACTGGCTGCAACAGCAGCACTTGGGCTAAACAGAAGGTGGCAGCATTTTAACATCATCAGGCACATGTACTTAAAGCACACACACACAGATGCCATTGCCATGATCACTGGGTTCTTTTCTAAACTCCTGATAGGCAGTTTACAGTTTCATGCTCATTACAGCAAGAAAACAGAACACAGAATAATGAGAGGTTTATTCAGATATGATAGCAAAAGACAATTCTAGGGTCAATTGGCAAAATATACAGCAAATATAAAACCATGGCATTGGGCTGAAAACATCTATAGTAGTGTCAGAAAGTTTCCTATTTTCTGTTCTTAGTTAAAAACTCCAGTGTTAAAGGTAAAGGATACATCAAAACTAAGCTTAGACGGGTATAGGCAGTTTCTATTTCTCTGTTTCCAAAAGAACTTTATGGAACTAATTTATAACAGTGGGAAACCCCTCTAAGAAAATTGTGGTCCAGTATGGGCTTCTGGAAAAGGTGTGAATCCTTAGGTCATAAGTAAAGAGAAAGAGTTTATGCTTTATGTTAGGCTCTCTAGGTTAAGTCTTAGCTCCACTACTGGCTAGCTTATGACTTAGGGCAAAGCTCCGAGCCTCTATTTCTTCACTCTTAAACGGGGATAATAAATGTTATTATTAACCTTTCTGATAGGGTTGTGATGATTTGTGAAATTATGTATGTAAATTACAGTGCCTGGTCCATACCAGTGTTCAATAAATGTTATTTTTATGATCACGACTATTATTGTTATTATTGATTATTAAGTTTTACTATTTTAGAAAAATTTTCATACATTGTCTAATTTGATTCTTACAGTAATTCTGAGAAGTGAGTGAGAACAGAATTCTTATCTTCACTTTATAATTAAGGCTAGTGAGTGTAGGTTAAGTGACATGCTATGGTGAAAGCCATGAGTACTTTCTTTAGGACTCATTTTTCTCATCTGTTAAATGACTGGACTGAGAAAGGGGAATTCTGAAGCTCTTTCTAGCTCTAACATTTGCAACTCTGTCGCTTAGGTTAAGTTACAGTATAGTAAGGAGAGATCCAGAGGGGGAATTAATTGAAATTAAATCTTAATGGTAAACTTGCTACAAATAAAGACAATGCCTATTTGTTATGGGCACACAGTGCTCTTCTGCTTTATGAGGAGTCAAGGAAACGTTGGAACACAGGGCTCCTGTGAAACCCCAACCAATGACAAAAATCAACTCAAAGTGTGAGCGCTTCATAAAAGAAGCCTTGCTAAATTTTATACACAGCCAGGCCCTTGACTATATGTTGTAGTCAACTATAGTCCCCAATTCATTAGCTCCTTATCTATGAGAGTACTTCCCCTGAAATTAATCTGACCCAAATTTGTCATACATGTTCTAGAATGAATGTAATTATCAATATACTATTAAAAAGAATGACTTTTGAGAGAGAATAAGCAAATATTAGCAAAAGCAATTCAACGAATACTACTTGCTAAGAATTGAGGTGTTGTATTTATGACTGTTGTTTTGGTGGTTGTCTGAAATATCAAAATCGTTTCATGTTAACAATGGCCACGTTTAGGATTTTTTTTTTTTTTTTACATAGAACTCTTTCTATAATTACACCACACATGAGAAATCAAGCTTCATGCAGACCTTAGCTATCATTAAGATCATTGTGAATATTTTATTACATCACTCAGATGTTTTTTAATTGCCACATCTAATGCAATGCCATGGCTGTATTTTACAGGTTTAAATTAAACCTTTTGTTATAATGGCAAGATCTGCAAGTTCTAACAATTTAAATGTAAAAAAAAAAAACTATCATTTTAAGATTGTCAAAATAGAAGATGGCACATGGTTTTGTGAGAAAAGCCATTCTTAACTATGCACCTATCATGACAAACATCTGAGCTGCCTCTTTTCCTCTCTTTGTAGTAGACCCTTGACACTCAAGAGGTACATGCCCCAAGATTTCTGCAGATCCTCAAATTCAAAAATATTTTTATGTCAGAATTCCACAAGTCTTATCACGAATCGATGATGACTGATGTGGCAGAGACACTTACTGGTTATTGAATACCAGTGTGTTCCCTCCACATTTTTCAACCACCTCAAAGTTAAGATGATGTGAATATGTTATTTGGCCAATGGGATATGATTGAAACTGATACGATTCTTTTTTGGGCTGAACCGCTTCAGAACGACATTGAACCCCTCCTGCTTTCTTTCTCAGTGTTCTAGAGAAAAAGATCATGGAACTATGGGAGAATAGCTTCCCTGGAGACTCCCTAATCTTTCAATAAACATTGTGTGAGTGAAAAATAAACTTTTATGGTGTTACTGATTCAAAGCTAGCCTATGCTGATTAATAGAAGTACCACAATAATAATAATTTAAAAAACTATCCTCAACATTTCACAGTAAATAGTCAAAGTTCATAAGAATGTTTCTGAGATCACTCCTCTAAACTACTGATGCCATTGCAGCAAAACAGTAATCCTTGGGATACCCAGGTCTCTATCAAATCTGACTCTATATACGGAGAAAATTCAGACAATTAACTCTATGTATGTTTTGCAAACCACACAATTTAAACTGACTTCCTATTACACTTACCTCAAATTCATTGAGAATCACTGGTATAAGTTGTCTAAAGAAATGTTACTTTCAATTGAAAATAAAGATATAACACTAAGAAGTAGGTAATTAACAATAAAGTTTATTCACTATCAAATGGATTTTTAAAATCAGCTTGTAGTGCCCACATACTCTAAAGACTTATTATAAATCTTTGTGAATTTACCTATTTCTTAGACTCCACCAAACACCTAATTTTACTTGGCTTGGAACATATCTCATCTTACTTATAGTCTAACCTAGATATAATCTACCATTAAATATTAAATGCATGGGACAAACCGTTCTCTAATTTCTTTCCATCCTATGAGTCAGGGTCCAATCAGGAGACATAAACCACACTAGTTACTTAAACAGAAATAACTCAAATAAAAATTGTTTAACTGGGTATAAAGTAGTTTAATAGATAACCCAAAAGGTAAGAAACAAATACTAGGTACAACAGGGGTAGTATTTCAGGAAGCAGCCTCCACTCCTAGGGCTAGAGAACAGAAGTTATAAATTGGAATTTTTACAACATAGAAGCTTAGAGAAGCCCTAATGGAGTGGAAACTCAGATCTCAGGAGGAGGCATTGCTTATCTTGTGCTTGTGTCTCTGAGCTCCGAGTAAAGGCCAGAGAGGAAGGACCAAGACTCTCTCTACACTATGAGGACAAAGCACTGGCTGGCTAGTGCTGCTAAGGCATGAGAATGTGTGCTATGAGGCTTGTTCTACAAGAATTGTAAAAGTGTAGTTGATTTAGCAGTCAGGAACTGCTGCTATTGGAGTGAAGAAGAATTGCTGGGCGACAGAGCAACAGGAAACAGGTGAGAAGGAAGCAGAGTTCCTACAGAAAACAATCATGATGGAGCAAGTCCCTGCTCCCTCCTCCAGCTGTGCAGACATCGCCTACTGTCCACTGACAAAGCCTAACAGGGAGCCAAATGACCAAGCAGAAACAGTGTTTTAGGATCCCATTTCCACTTTTAAAAGACAGAATAGAGAAAGATAGACTTGATGTTAAAATTTGGCACATGTTGCCTGTACAGTTTATTTTCTGACTTACTTTGGAAATAACTCTTTTAGTAATTAAAAAAGTATTAAGTAATTCTGACAATTACTTTTACTTCCTCACCTATAGAGTAGCCATATTATTTTTTCCTAAACTTCATTCTTTTCAATTTTCCTCATGCAGTAGAAATAGTACTATCATCAGAAATAATAAATCTTAGCTTAAGAACAAGAAAACCTGGGTTCTAAACCTCCACTTACTGTTTATGTGATCACTGAAAAAACATATAATTTACCTGAGATTTAATTACCTCATGAGGATGTTATTAAATTGTAAAAATATAACATGGTATAATTATTTCTTTCACTACTCTGACAGTCATGAGATTATACCTGTACAACTCAACCACAGGTATATAAACACAACTACAGGTGCTGTGCTCTGAAATCCATCACAGCCTTTTCACTGAGACCACACTTCCCATGGCTTGCTCCAAACTAAAAACTGTATATGACTACAGTCCAGCTTGTTCCTGGGAAACAAGACTCCTGTGACAGCCTATTTGGTCTTAAGGACTGGCCGCCCTTTTGAAAGAATTTTCCCTAGACTAGCTGGAAACCTCCTTTTGCTCTCTCCTAAACTTGAAATTAAACTTTCATGGTGGTCTGATGTTTCTTCCAAGCTTCCTACCTCACTATCCATTCTCTCTCTCACGCTTTTCTCTAATAAAGTTCTTGTATGTCCAGTCCCATCTTGGCATTTTTGTTGTAGCATAGTTTGCATTTCTTAAAATGTGATACATATTGTACCTGGGCCCAAATCACCTTGAGTGACTGGCTGAAGTATAGCTCTCCAGATCCCACATGGGATGCCCTCAGTGAGAATATTCTGAAGTTGGGAAGAGATTTCTGGATTTATAAGTAGTTTTCAAGGTTATCATTATTAACATTACATTTTCAGTTCCACTACCATACCAACATCTTTCAACACTTTAATGATTTCACTTACTTCTTTTCTCGCTTGTATGGTTTCTGACAAAAAGTCAGCCTCAATTTTTATCCCTGTTCCTCTATAGGTAGGGTGTTCTTGCTCTCCTCTACCTTGTTTTGTGTGTTTTGTTTTCACTTTTTGAGTATGATATGCTTAGGTGTGTGGCTTTTATTATTGCTGTTTAGTATTTATCTCGCTTGTTTTCTAAACTTCCTAGATCTATGGTTTCCTGATGCTCAACAATTTTGGAAAATCCTTGTCCATTGTTATTCCAAACATTTCTGTTTCAGTCTTTCTTTCTTCTCTCATTATCGCACTATTGCATATGTTATACCTTTTGAAATTGTCCCGCAGTTATTGGGCACTCTGGTTTTCTGCTTGTTTTCATTATTTTTTCTCTGCACTTCTGATTAAGATGTTTCTATTGACCTCGAAGAAGCTCAAAGATTCTTTCTTCAGCTACGTCAAGTCTACTGAGGAGCCCATCAAAGGCACACTTCATTTCAGTCACATTGTTTTTGATTTTTAGTGTTTTCTTTCATTTTTTCTTAGACCTTCCATCTCTCTTATATTATCTCTCTGCTTTTGCATATTGACTACTTTTTTCTATTAAAACCATTAGCATATTTATCAGACTTAAATTAATTTTCAGTCTGATTGAATTCCAATATCTCTGTCATATTCGAGTCTGAGTCTGATGGTTGCTTTATCTCTTCAGACTGTTTCTCCTTGCCTTTTGGCATGTCTTGTAATTTCATCTCAAAACCTGACAGGTTGTGTCAAGTAATAGAAACTGAGGTAAACAGGCCTTTAGTTTGAAGATTTATGTTAATCTATGAGTTGTGCTGTGTTTAATGTTTCTTGTAGGTGTCAGAGACTTCAAATCCTGAAATGGCCTCATTTTTCATTTTCCCTCTTTACTTTTGGCTTCCCTAACTGCTCCTTCTCAGACAGACTCTGTCTTGCAGTTCTTTCATCTGGAATTCATTTTATTTTACTGATGACCTGGTGGCATGAGGGAAGTTATGGAGCAGGGGTGTAATCTACAATATTATCATTGCATCTTTGTCTTTTCGTGTGCCTGTGTCTCAGGCCATAACATTTACAAATATTTATATACTTCTACTCCCTTGCTTGGCTGCAGTATTTTCAATTTATTTCCTTAAAGTCCTGAGCTATTGTTTTTTTGTTTTTGTTTAATTTTGTTTTGCTTTGTTTTGTCTTTCCCCTTTAACTGACATAGAAAGGCTGGAGATGGCTGAAGTGGAAAAAGTTTCCTTCCTTCAGCTGGTATTACAAAATAGTCATAGGAATGTATAGCATAGGGAATATAGTTAATAATATTGTAATAACTATGTATAGTGTCAGAAGGGTACTAGACTAACTGGGGGAATCACTTCATAAATTATATAAATGTCTAACAACTATGCTATACACCTAAAACTAATATTAAATAAAAGAATATTAAATATCAACTGAAATTTAAAAAAAAAATGTTCTGGTGAAATCCTTTTCCCTGGAGAATAGGCTTTTGTTATGGAGAAGACTGAGTATATTTAACAATGTTTACTGTTCCTTGAGTCACAAGGGGATCTTCCATGTATCTTCTTGGAGGTAAATCCTAGGCCAAAGTGGAACCTTCCCCTCCCTCCACACCCCCACCATCCGCCAAGAACTGCAGCACCTAGGAAGTTATAACTCTAACTCAGCCCTTGTCATTACAATTTTGCATACGTTATACCTTTTGCAATTCATCATAATTACCATGTAAGTGTTCCTCTGGATGTACTTTCTAGACATCAAGATAGTGGTTCTTGGATGGGTGGTTCTAAAAATGTCATTGATTTTCACTTTGTCCAGCTGTTTCTTGTTGTTAGGATGGGAGTGATGACTCCCAGAATCTTTAGATGCTGGAGATAAAACCAGAAGTCATTGCCACATCTCTGGTTTCAAAAATCAACAAATATGAATTGGGTAGCTACAACATGAAAAATTACAGTAAGTTAAAGTAAAGAACTAAGTAAAATTTCTGCCTTCAACTTCACAGGAATCCTCAAATTGCTATCATTATCCTATCCTCAAGTCCAAATTGTGCTTGTCCCACCAGCTCTCTAGTCTCATGAACTTGTAGTATATAATATTACAACTCACATTAAGACAAATCTTCGCAGTAAAGAGATCTGCTTAATTTTAAAAATTTCACAAATAAATATCTTTTAGTATTGGTTAAATACAGGTATTGAGTGGTATTATCATGGAACATTTTAGACTTCCGAATTGACTAGCAATGTATCGTAATTCTGTTCAAGGTCCTTTACTGTGTGGAATTAATGTAAGAATCAAAGTACACTGTGCTTGCGTTTAAGAAATAAACTTAACCAATATCCTTAAAAAATAAAATAAAAATAAAAAATAAAAGTTATTTTATTAACTTTTATTTACTAAAGGGAAAAAAAAGAGATATGCTTAGTCTGAAACTGGAAAATTTCAGTTCTGGGCTTCTTCTTTATTAGAAGTATAGCTTCAAAACTTTTCCCAGAACATTGTGTTAATCTTTAGTATAGTACTTAGTACGTATACATGTCTGTCTTCCCACTAACCAGTAAGTATCTTGAAGAAGAGCTTATTTTACTTGTATTTGTATCTGCAGAACACAGAAAATTCTGTCAAATAGAAGATGCTCGATAAGTATTTAATAAAGAAATCCAAGGTTACTATTATTAGGATGTAAATTACTGAATATTGTTTGACCACATCTCTTTGACTGATAGCTCTTTCTAATAAAAATACAGAAATAGGATAAAATAAATACATACAAGTATAATAAGTTATAGGCAAGAAACTTCCATAATTTTCAACTTCATACTAATTTAAAATTTAAGGGGAATGAAATAGTAGTAGCCAGTACCTACGTGCTAACTAGGCATTTCTATACAACTTAAGAACTGTCCTTAACATCTTCAAGTTCTTGATTGTCAGCAATTTGTAATTGTTTTACTTTTCTTGGCAGTCAGATTTTGATTATGAAAATCTTATGTGTTTGTCATTCAATTATTAATTCTGTCATTGGTAATTTATTAAGAATAGATTAATAACAATTCTAGTTGCTGGTGAAACAAGAAAAAATATGTGGTCTCTTGCTTTTAACTAACTTTAATATTGCAGGTACAGGGAGGCTAGAAAAATAAGTCACTTAAGATGAAAAAGTATTGCAGGAAAAGCTTCATAGAAGAGGTAATATAAGTTGACCTTTAAAATTTGAAATAAAGCATACATACAGAAATGTGCACAAATAATACTTGCACAACTCAATGAATGTGTACAGCAAAGTGAAACCAGTGCAACGAACACACAGAGCAGAAAGCAGAAAGAATATAACTATAATCCAGAAATCCTTTGTCTGCCCTTTTTAATAGCTGCTCTGCCAAAATTCACTATTATCCTGATTTCTAATATCATAGATTCATTTTTTTTTCTATTTTGAAATTTCATTTATATGAATATGGACTTATTTAAATAGATTTATTTTTTTAAGGTATGTCCAGGCAAGTAGAAAACAGAAAGGTGTGGGGAATTTTAAGCTAAGGGACTCATCTGAATAGAGGTGCAAGGGTCAGAAACTGTTTCATCCATTGGTTGCATCTTATTTCTGTGCCTACTCTGGGTCTCTTTGCTACACTTGGAAGACGAGGGGCCTATTCTTAACCAACTTTCTACATTGCCACTCTTTTCATCTTTGTAGAATTCTCTCTTGAAATGAAATTGCGGTAATGATTATTCTGTCCCTTTCATCTGCTTGCTTTCTTTATACATTGTGTTTATTTTATAACATCAGCATTTTCAATCTTGGATTGTAAATTTTTATAAGACATGGGCTGCAGTTATTTAAACTAATTTTTAAAAATTAAAAAAATTTTAATCCTATGAGGTTGCTTTAAGATTAAGAGTATCTTTTAAATTATGAGATAGTTTCATATATGTGTGTTTATTTGACAAAAGTCATGGTTATAATACATTTCTTAATAATTTATAATAAGCCTTTATTTTATAACCTTTATCCTTTCATTCTTGTTTCAATTATATTTACAGTGCTTACATTTTACTCAAGGATCCATTTTTCCTTTTCTGACATACACTTTCCCATAATATTTACCCATCTTAGTGAACTACAGAAACAATAGACGATTGTGTACTTTAGACTTTGCAAGACCCTTAAATTAGCCAGAAATCCTTTTCCTCTCTCTTCCTAAAGAAATTGGGTGATTTCTGTAAATTTTCTTTTTTTTAATTAAACTTATTAGGGTGACAGTGGTTAAGAAAATTACATAGGTTTCAAGTGTACAATTCAATAATACATCATCTGTATAATGTATTGTCTTACCCTTATCTACCTCCCCATCCCTCCCTTTGCCCCGATTAACTACTAAACTGTTGTCTGTGTCCATGAGTTTCATTTGTCTTGTTCATTTGTTGCTTTCAGTTTTATATCCCACATACTAGTCAAATCATATGGTTCTCAACTTTTTCTCACTTATTTTGCTTAGATTTTCTTAAGATTCATCTGTGTTGTCACAAATGGCAGTATTTCACATTTCTTATGGCTGAGTACTATTCCATTGTATATGTGTGCCACATCTTCTTTATCCAATCATCTATCGAAAAATATTTTGGTTGTTTCCATGTCTTGTCCACCATGAATAATGTTGCAATAAACATCAGGGTGCATATATCTTTATGGATAAATGTTTTCAAACTTTTTGGATAGATACCCAGAAGAGGGATTCCTGGGTCATATGGTAATTCTATTTTTAAATTTTTGAGGAAACTCCATACTGTTCTCCATAGTGGTTGTACCAATTTACATTTACACCAGCAACGTGTGAGGGTTCCTTTTTCCATAAACCTCTCTAATACTTGTTATTAATTGTCTTGTTGATAATATTCTTACCAGTGTGAGGTGGTATCACATTGTGGTTTTGATTTTCATTTCCCTAACAGCTAGTGAAGTTGAGCATCTTTTCATAAGTCTGCTGGCCATCTGTATGTTTTCTTGGGAGAAGGGTCTGTTCGGGTCCTCTGCCCAATTTTTAATTTTATTGTTTGTTTTATTGTCGAGTTTAATGAGTTCTTTACATATTTTGGATATTAGCCTCTTATTGAAGGCGTTGTTTGCAAATATCTTCTCCCATTCAGAAGGCTGACTCTTTGTTTTCCTGATGGTTTCTTTTGATGTATAAAAGCTTTTTAGTTTAATATAATCCCATTCATTTATTTTTGCTTTTACTTCCCTTGCCTTTTCAGTGAATTCATAAAATCCTCTCTAAAACCAAGGTCCATGAATTTAGAACCCATGTTTTCTTCTATGCAGTTTTTTGTTTTAGGTCTTATGTTTAAGTCTTTATCCATTTTGAGTTAGTTTTGGTATATGGTGACAAACAGCAATCTATTTTCATTATTTTGCATGTGGCTTTCCAATTTTCCAAGCACCATTTATTGAAGAGGGTTTCTTTCCTCCATTGCATGTTTTTGGCTCTTTGTCAAAAATTATTTGCCCGTATATATGTGGGTTTATTTCTGGGCTCTCAATTCTGTTCCATTGGTCTGTGCATCTGTTTTTCTGCCAATGCCATGTTGTTTTGATTATGGTCATTTTGTAGTATAATTTTAAGTCAGGCAATGTGATACCTCTGGCCTCATTATTTTCAGGATTGCTTTGGCTATTCAGGGTCTTTTGTGATTCCATACGAATCTGATTTTTTTGTTTGTTTGTTTGATTTCTTTAGAAGAAAATGCCATTGGGATTTTGATGTGGATTGCATTAAATCTGTATATTGCTTTGGGTAATAAGGCCATTTTAACTATGTTGATTCTTTCAATCCATAAACACAAAATATCTTCCCATTTATTTGTGTCTTCTTCAATTTCTTTTAATAATGCCTTTCAGTTTTCAGTGCGTAGGTCCTTCACATCCTTTGTTAAGTTTATTCCTAGGGATTTTATTATTTTTTTGCAATTTCAAAAAGAATTTTTTTTTTCATTTCCTTTTCTGAAATTTTGTTGTTAGTATATAAGAATGGAATTTTGTACATTGATTTTATATTCTGTAACTTTATTGTATTTGTTACTTGTTCTAATCGTTTGTGTGTGTGTGTGTGTGGATTCTTTAGGGTTTTTTATATAAATAATCATGCCATCTGCAAAAAGACAATTTGACTTCTTTTTTCCCAATTTAGATGCCTTTTATTTCTTTCTGTTGCCTGATTGTTCTAGCTAGGACTTCCAATTCTATATTAAGTAAGAGTGGTGAGAGTGGCTTCCTTGTCTTGTTCCTGATCTTAGAGGAAAAGCTTTTAGTTTTTCACCACTAAGGATATTAGCTGAGAGTTTTTCTTATATAGCCTTTATTACATTGAGGTATTTTCCTTCTATACCTATTTTATTAAGTATTTTAATCATAAATGGATGCTATATCTTGTCAAATGTTTTTTCTGCATCTATTGATATAATGGTATGATTTTTATCTTTTTTGTCTACGGATTTTCTGACCATCTATCTTGGGTGTATAAAAATGTCTATTAAAAGATCCATAGTATGTTTAATTTATCCAAGCCAACAGAGATGATAATTGTCTCATTTTAGAATGCCTAGCTCAATGAGGAGGTTGAGTTCAAGTTTATTATTATGTCTTAACTCTGCATCTAAGTCTGAGTCCAGCACCATGATATATTAGAGTACTGTTGCTCTGATTTAGTCATCTGCATGTTAAAGAGCTATTTAGGGACAATAATAAATGTTTTCATGAATAATCATGATAATAATTCATATTTGTTGAATGCCTGCATGGTTCTGGCTTTTTTTCTAATTGCTTCAGGTACAGAACCACTAACACACCAGTTTTCAAATGGTAGAACTGGAACTCAAATCCAGTCAGTCTGACCCTCAAGCCTGTGTTATTAACAACAACACCAGGATCCATGAGTATGATTGGAGACTATCAGCTAGAAACCAAATTAAATTTTTAAAAAATGAAATTTATCTTGAAGAAAATACTAGTCATAATTAGTTCTTATGGATACATGAGCTGCTCTCATATATCCATACTATACCAACAGAAGAGATGCCCCCTGAAATTTGGAAACAAAACAGAGACTGATGCTTCAGTGCTGAACTTTGGTATAAAAAAATAAATTATTGCTGTGACCATACAGAGAGGCAGAGTACGCCATATAAACAAAAATCAATAAAGGCAGCTAAACAGAAAAGGCAGCTGTTTTGTCAGGCTTTGAAATATTTGAAAGATTTTAATAGGCAAGGAGAAAGAGAAGGAGCATTCCAAAAGTTGAACCTGATGAATAGTGGTGGTGGTGATGATGATGCACCCGGGTTGTAAAGATTCCCATAACTCTGGACCTGAGAGTAGAACGGGTAAGAAAGATGAATATGTATAGTACAGCCAGAAAGATGAGGAAACAAACTTGCAATCACTTATTGTAAAACTGCAAAGTTTTCATTTTGTAGAGATAGGTAACCGTGACATATTTGAAGCTTAAACAGAATTTATCTAAGATTGCCCATAATCCTTCATGAGTCAAGTGGCACAACTTAGGAAACTTAGGAGATATTTTCTAGCAAGTATATATATCTGTTTCTAAGTAATTTTTCAAAACATTTTCAATTTTCTTTCAAGTTCTGTGGTTTCTTTTTCATGTTGACTATTAAACTTAATAAAGCTATTTATAATTCATTTATTATGAAGGTACTATAAAGCCCTATATTATACAACTTTCAAATTGTTGAATAAATAGGCTTTTTTTTCCTTAGGCTTTTTCTTTCTACATTGGTTGACACCTGCCATGACAGATTCTCTTCAATAGATACTTTTATTTTGGTGGAGTTGGATCAGGGAATAGAGGGACAGAAATTTAATGAAAAGAGCATAACCTTAAAGTAGACAAATAGACCACTGTTTGTGGATCCTTTTCAAATGAAAGCATGCCTGATTTCATTAGCTATTCCAGCTTCCCAAAAGAATGCTGGCAGCGGGAAGTAAGATTGTCTATTGAGTGGTGCTGATAACCTGCTTAGCTCAGTAGATAGGTTGAAGGCCTGTGGTGTAGTTACATTTGCAACTTGGGAGATAAAGATAGACTTAGGATGAGTTTCAGATAGCTATCTAATTG
>NW_011888803.1:16549122-16551564 GCF_000151845.1 Pteropus vampyrus
ACTATTAAACTTAATAAAGCTATTTATAATTCATTTATTATGAAGGTACTATAAAGCCCTATATTATACAACTTTCAAATTGTCGAATAAATAGGCTTTTTTTTTCCTTAGGCTTTTTCTTTCTACATTGGTTGACACCTGCCATGACAGATTCTCTTCAATAGATACTTTTATTTTGGTGGAGTTGGATCAGGGGATAGAGGGACAGAAATTTAATGAAAAGAGCATAACCTTAAAGTAGACAAATAGACCACTGTTTGTGGATCCTTTTCAAATGAAAGCATGCCTGATTTCATTAGCTATTCCAGCTTCCCAAAAGAATGCTGGCAGCGGGAAGTAAGATTGTCTATTGAGTGGTGCTGATAACCTGCTTAGCTCAGTAGATAGGTTGAAGGCCTGTGGTGTAGTTACATTTGCAACTTGGGAGATAAAGATAGACTTAGGATGAGTTTCAGATAGCTATCTAATTGGAAAAGACTAGACATGGCTGTTTACCTGGTATTTAAAGCTACTGTCTGCCCAGAAAAAAAAAAAAAAAAAAAACTGTCAAAAAAAAATCTGTAGTATACTATTTACATCAATATTAATGTATGATTATTCAAATTATAGCTTCTAGTATAACAAAAGAAAGCTCCAACATAAATGTCAAATACCTTTTCTTCACAAAGGAAAAGAAAGAATGTGGATAATGTTCAATCCGGGTAAAGATATTCCTCTCAAATTTCTCCTTCTTTTTGACTTTTTGGAGATATTTTAGGTTTTGCTAAACCTAATACTAATACCGTTTCAACACAATGCCCCAAGACCTCCTCCTTATAATGCTTATTTAGTTTCCAAGATGGAGTGAATGCAGCTGAGAAGACATCTGGGGCTGTTATTTATCATTCTTAGAATTAAAATCTCAGAAAAGGACATTTGGTAGAGTGGCCAAATACTGCTTTAGGAGTGAGGAGGTACGTGTTTGCATCCCATTGATTCCTTAGGCAAATCCTTTAGGCCAGTAGTTCTCAGCAGTCCCAGAGACCAGCAGCGTCAGCATGACCTAGGAGCTTGTTAGAAATAAATATTCTCTATCACCATCCAGATCTACTGAACCAACACTCCAGGGGGGAAGGGAAGGATGGATTGTCCTGCAACCTGTGCATTAACAAAGCCTTCAAGTGATTCCGAAGAACCCTAAAATTTGAGAATTTTTTCTTCAGTCTGTGTCTGTTTGCATGTAAGTAAATAGGATTATTTGATCACTATCCAGGTTCATTAACTCTTAACAGATTCTGAACTTAGTTCTAAGGCTCTGTTTATTACTAACCAAAAGAAATTTGGCAGAATTAGCTGTACTTCTTGGGAAAGTATCTTAAAATGAGTTAAGCAAGGCATTACAGCTGAGTTTGGTAGATGACACATGCAGTAGATATCCTATTCAACATAAGGAATTCTTAATGTTACTCACAATTTATTTGCACTATAATAAACAGACCCAGTGCTACAAAAATACTATCTCTTCAATAACAGTTAGGATTATGTATGTTATTTAAAATAACTAATTGTTGTTGTTGTTTTATCAGAAAAAAATAAAGCCACTAGACTGCTAGATTTTAATGATCTGGAGAAGCTCAGAGTGCAGGACTGCATTTGGTAGTTACTGAAAAAGAACAAGTATTTAAAAAGAATTTAAGATGTTAGCAAAAAGTTGTATTAAACATTTTGGACTATAACCATCAGAAGGCCATGAAAAATATAAACAGAGAAAAGACCGAAGAATTAACATATCTATTGCCCTAGATAGAGACCCCCACATGATTTAAAAGTGGACATTTGAGAAATAAACACTTTTGCAGTAAGAGCAAAAGCAGCTGCAAAAATAATTACCCTCCTTATAAGCCAGAATTCAGAAGAGATGTCAGTTTCTGTTATCTTTGCCAAGGGAAGAGCACATTCACCCTACAGTCAGGCCAGCTCAGCCCAGCCCACTATACAGGCTGGGGCTGGAGGGTATGGATGGGGAAGGAGGCACCAGGCAGCTGGAAAATAGATGGAAGAAAATATACAGCACATCAGGCAACCTCACTCAGAAGAATAATTCGATTTGCACTGAAAAAAGATTCTCGTAGCCATTTCTCATATATGTTCCTGTAAATTTACAAAAGCAATTATTTACTCTGTCCTTTAAGCCACTTATAAATATAGAAGCTTATTCTTGCTTATTCTGGGGGCTTCTGACCCCGAATTTGGGCAGCAGTAGAGTTTTACTTGGGTCTCTATTTTCTATGAATTTATAAGTAGAACTAAATAAACTTGATTTCTTTATGCTGATATTTTTTGAAAGAGAAATGGAAAGCGACAGGCTTATCTTTCCTTACATTTTATATTAGCACCAATTTGAATGTGACTTTGTGTATCAGGCAAAAGCAAATATTCACTGGAAGGTAAGTTAAGAATAAT
>NW_011888803.1:16552229-16552839 GCF_000151845.1 Pteropus vampyrus
ACTCTGATTAAGTGACAGAAGAACTGCATCATGAGTTCACGGGAAGGAAGACATGGGGGGAGGGGTGTGCCGAAGCAGAGAAGAATTGATGAACAAGGTGGAATAAGGAGTTTAGGACTTTGGGGGAGCTTCAAATATGACCAAAGTCCATGGTACAAATTGGAAACTTCTGAAAAAAGGAGTAATGAAGAAGTATAGTGAGATTAATGATACTGGGCCTTTTAATTCCAAACTGAAATATTAGGGTTTTGTCTTGAAGATTGGCAGTCATTGGAGAACTTTAGAGGAAAATGATTAGATCTGCATTTTTGAAAAATATCGCCTCCTTGGGTAGGAAGGGTTAAAACAAAGGTTTTTAGCTGGATCCGCAAGCCTTAGGGGTCCTTATACAAGCTTCGGAGGTCCATAGACTTCCCTCAACTGCAGGCATGATTTTGCGTGTACATGCATTTATACATTTTACTGGTGGATTAGATTCACTTGAGATGTTAATGGTTTACGACTTTTTTTTTTTTAACTACTCACTTAAAAATAAAAACACTAGTGGTGGGAAGATGATTTAAGAAGCCATTGTACTCATATGGGTGAGAGACAGTGAAACAAAATAGTC
>NW_011888803.1:16553364-16556022 GCF_000151845.1 Pteropus vampyrus
GAGAAGAATTGATGAACAGGGTGGAATAAGGAGTTTAGGACTTTGGGGGAGCTTCAAATATAACTGAAGTCCATGGTACAAATTGGAAACTTCTGAAAAAAAGGAGTAATGAAGAAGTATAGTGAGATTAATGATACTGGGCCTTTTCATTCTAAACTGAAATATTAGGGTTTTGTCTTGAAGATTGGCAGTCATTGGAGAACTTTAGAGGAAGATGATTAGATCTGCATTTTTTAAAAATATCGCCTCCTTGGGTAGGAAGGGTTAAAACAAAGGTTTTTAGCTGGATCCACAAGCCTTAGGGGTGCTTATACAAGCTTCAGAGGTCCATAGACTTCCCTCAACTGCAGGCATGATTTTGCGTGGACATGCATTTATACATTTTACTGGTGGATTAGATTCACTTGAGGTGTTAATGGTTTACGACTTTTTTTTTTTAAACTACTCACTTAAAAATAAAAACACTAGTGGTGGGAAGATGATTTAAGAAGCCATTGTACTCATATGGGTGAGAGACAGTGAAACAAAATAGTCAGTGAAAGTGGTCAAGAGGAAAGTATAAATTTGAGGAATATTTCATAGGAACTGCGGATAGCTTTTGGTATCCATTTGGATGTGGAGGATAAAAGAAATGGAGGGTTTTGAAAAGACTCTCAAATTCATGATTAAGTGACTATTATATGGTCTAAGTAATGACAAGAAAGGAAAAGATTTTCAAAAAATATGGTGAAATCAATTTAGGGATGCTTGATTTGAAAAGTTAATGATATACCCAGTAAACATAGACAAGGAAGCTCTCTGGAAATCATAGCTGGAGACACTAGAAATAAAGGAAATCATAGATGAAACAAAGAAGTCATCACATAGAGAGAAAATATGCTAGAGAGAAAACACCTACAAGGCTCTTGAGTTTACTTAACCCTGTTATGGAGTAGATGAGAGAGAGAGGAGGATGGTGGGCCTGAGGTAATTCCTTTTAAAGAGGTTAAAGCAGCTTATCAATAACAGTAGTCCAATCAAGTGCCCTATATGCTGGCAAATCAATTTGGCAGCTTCTTTTTTGGGAGAGATCTAATAAGTGGTTGAGTAGAAAGGCTAGAATTATTTCTCTGATAATATTTCTTTGCTTTTGATTCCCTTTTTTGAATATTTTTAAACAATAAGCTTATATCAGCTATGATTGTGGTTTCTCAGGTTTGCGGCTGCCTCCCTTAGAATATTTGCCAAAAAAGCATCTTTATTTAATTCTCTCCTATTCTAGGTCCCTGTCTATTCTAGGTAAAAATACTTTTTCTATTTTCTTAATGTACATATTGTTTATGCCTACCCATGTCATACACTGGCTTAAGGTAAATGTGTAACATATTTACTGAGAGTCAGTAACTTGAGTTAATCTGGAACCACAGTAAGAATGTGAATCCCGACTCCTCCACTCACTAGCTGTGCAATATGGATCAAATTCTTAACGTCTCTGTGCCTTAAGTTCCTTTGCAGTAAAATGAAACACTGATTGCAACAATCACAGTGCATATAATTTGTAGTGAATATTAAATAAATTGATCAGTGTAAAGTTGTTTAATAATACCTGGAACATAGTAAAAGATCAATAAATGTTAGCTTTTGTATCAGTCATTTCTGGGTAACGAATAATAAAACATGACATGCAATAACAAGTTCTTATTTCTCATGCATCCGTGGATTACCTAAAGGAGCTTTGTCAATCTCAGCCAGGTTCACTAACTTGTCTGTGCAGTGGTCAATAACTGCCTGATCTAGGTTGGTGGCTCTGGGCAGCCCTTCTTCAAGCTACAGTTCTCTAAGTTGGCAAGATCACTGCGCTCATCTGTTACTCATCTTTCTTGGGCAAGTACCTAGCGAAGATGTTTTTCAGACAGACTGAAAGAGGCAAAAGAGGGCATGCACAACCAAACAATAAATGTTTCAAGTTCCCACTTGCATCATGATTGCTACTATTCCATTAGTCAAAGCAATTTATATGGCTAGGCCCAAACTCAAGGAGCAGGGAAATATACCCCTCCGTGAAAGTGAAGGAGAGAAAGAGACTGGATAATTTTGAACAATAATTTAAACCACAACATCATGGAAATGCAAATCGAAGCCACAGTGAGACACCACCTCACACTAGTCAGAACAGCTATTATCAAAACGTCAACAAACAGCATGTGTTGGTGAGAATGTGAAGAAAAGGAAATCCTTGTGCACTATTGATGAGACTGCAAATTCATGCAGTCACTATGAAAAACAATATGGAGATTTTCAAAAAACGAAAAATACACCTACCATATGACCCAGTAAATCTACTTCTGGGCATTTATTGGAGGAAAATAACAACACTAATTCAAAAAGATATATGTACTTCTATGTTCACTGCATCATTATTTACAGTAGCCAAGATATGGGAGCAACCTGTGTGTGTATATACACACATACACACACACACACACACACACACACACACACACACACGAAATATTATTCAGCAATAACAAAAGAATGAAATATTGCTATTTGTGACAATGTGGATGGACCTACAGAGCTTTATGCCAAATGAAATAAGTCAGAGAAAAACAATACCACATGGTTTCACTTATAAGTGGAATCGAAAAAAACAAAACAAAACAAATGAACAACAAAACA
>NW_011888803.1:16557217-16558583 GCF_000151845.1 Pteropus vampyrus
TGAATGTCAAAGAATAATGTCAAGTAAGAATTTTTTAAATAAAGATGGTACTATTGCTAAAGCAATTTCTTAGTCAGTCACTCTCTTTTATATAATAGATCCAAAATATAGTTTCTAATAGCTGTGATAATATAATTCAGTAACAAATACGTCATAATTTGTCTACGGCCATGCCACCCTGAACAAGCCTGATCCCATCTGATCTTGGAAGCTCAGCAGGGTTGGGCCTGGTTAGTACTTGGATGGAAGACTACCTAGGAAGACCAGGTGCTGTAGGCATAAAAAATAAAAAAAATAAGAGATTGTAAGCTGACAATGTCTTTGCAATCTGTGAGGTCAACCAAGGGTTGCCTCACCTAAAAACAAACAGAAAAAAACAAATAAGTCATAATTTAACATTACGTAGAACTGATTTTATGTACTTTTGTTTATATAGAATTTATAAATAATTTAATTTCAAAAATAAAAATATTAATATATAACAAGTTTATGTTTTGCTTTGGTCTTTCTGTTTTAGAAATTTTAGGTGAAGGGTGAATACATCTTTGACAATGTAATATCAAAACATATATTGAGGCATCACCCTGAAACAAACGGTAGCCTTCTAAATGTTTGAAACATGAATATTTTTATAAGATCTATTGGATTTTAATGACATCTCTATGTAGAGTCAAGTTAATAGAAACAGCTACCATACATAGAGATGAGAGGTTACAATTCATAAAATTAGAATTTTTGTCCTGTCTTTTCCCTTTCATTTTGTAAAACACTTCTTGCAGATAACCTCTGACATTTGTTTCCTTCATCTGAATTGTGATTATTATTGATGCCAGTAGGATAACGAGATTATTGACATGTACATACAGTAAAACTCACATCTGGCATTCATCTTAAAAATGAATATAACATTTTTTTGGTTCCTTTCTAATTAAAATTGTTCAGTGGACTTTTTATGAATCCTTCTGGATTGTACCCACATGAAGAGTTTTTGTGTTGAAAACTGCTAATTACAGGGCAGTTCTTCTGTATATAACTTTAGAATCTATTGCTCTTGCTATGGGCCAAATCCCCCAGGATTCTGAAGATTTCAATCCCTAAACTCCTGGAGCTCAACTGTGCATGCTTCACCTGAAGAAGAAAATCCAAACAGATGCCTGTTTAGTCTGCTGTGTACATGTGATAAAAGAGTCCTGAACGAAATAACTTTAGGCAGGGGGTATGTTGGTGAGTCAAGAGAGAAGGCAGCTGACAAAGGGGAAGAAAGAAACAAAGTGGAGACACTAAAATAATTATATATCTGTCAATTCCTTTTTTTTTCTGTTAAACACTCACCTATTTTTTTCCCTGCGAAAAGTTCATTTAAAGC
>NW_011888803.1:16560288-16589948 GCF_000151845.1 Pteropus vampyrus
ATTTAATTAGTGAAATGATACAACTAGATGCAGATTTTAGAATGATAACTCAGACTTCAACAAGAACAATGCTATGGAAAGGGAAGATTCTTTAAAATTATTTCTAAAATGTTATTATAAACTGTTTTACTCATTTTTCAATAGTTAAAACAAAACAAAACACAGGTTAATTCTTCCTACAGTTGAATGCTAGGGAGAATTTTTTTCTCTCCTTGTGACTTGATATCTAGTTCTTAGATGAAATCTATGAGACAACTCATATTATCCTTTTCCTTGATTTCTAGCATAGTCAAATACGAATTTTATGTTAAAGCTATATTGAGCCTCAGGTTTTAGGAAATATATTTTTCTCGGTTGTGATTTGTGTTATTATTATTTCTTAAATCTTTCTTCTGTATTTGTAGCTTTAATAGTATGCTATCCCTCATTTTTTTTAGGAATTAACGGACACTAAAATTTAATAAATAATTCATGCTTGATTCACTTCTCAGAAGCTTCAGTAGTGCCTCTGTTATTTTCTCTGGCTTCAAAAAATTATGAGAGAAAATTATTTGCATGTTTTCTTTTGGATAAGTATGGAACTATGGCTAATGAGTAAATGAATTAAGTTGCATTAACAATGAATAACTTAAAATAAGACTCAGGATTGATTAGGTTATTGACTTTTTATGGATCCGTGATCTAGTCTTCATTAAAAAATAATAAATTAAGCATCAAAGTGTTCACTTCACATAGATCACGTAAACGAGTCAAGTTTCATGCCCATCTCAGTACACAAAATCGTAAAAAGTCAAAATATGCATCAGTAGTCTTTTTGTTATTTTATGTCAAGCTAAACATCTTTATTGCTAATAGTGTCTTTTATTAAAGTAGAATTTTTATCTGCCTCAACTACCTCTATTGTTCTTTATTGAATTCCTTTTTCCTTATCAGCTTCTCATTTGCATCATGCTAAACCTTATCTTATTTATTTTAATTTATTTTTAAAGCTAACTCCTATTTTTTCCCCTCTCTTTTACCTCTAGATAGTTCTTTCTGACCCCTTTACCTTCTATTTTCTTTGATGTTTGGTCTTCTCAGAATTTTAAACATTTTTTTTTTTAGTTTATCCCCGAATAATCTTTTTTCTTTGTAGTATATCTTCAACATTCAGACTCCTATTTTTATATTTTAAAATATTTTTACATTTATTATTTACTATTCCTTTGCGTCTCATTTTTTCTGTAAATTAGAAAAACATTCACTTAAATGATTTACTTCATGATCTTGCCTCTAAAAATATGAGTCTATATAAAATGTATAGGCTGTTTTACAGGTAGCTGTATTACCACACTGTCAAATCAAGGACTTTTAAGAATTAGCCAAGTGGTCATTGCTGTTTCTCCTTTAACAATAGGTCGTGTGTTTATATAGAAGCTCTTCGAGGAGACACAATCAATACTAACCCCAATAAATAAGATGTGAATTACTAGAATTTAATAGAAACTAATTGTGATTTTTGAATGGCTCAAGGATATTGGCTTGCTAACTGACAAGGTTACAGCATAATGGAAAATAATGGAAAATAATGGAAAAAGGTTAAATAAAAAGAAAAATGTAGCTAAGCCATTTTATTAATTCTCTTAGCTGAGTACACAAAGTTACTTTGAATCAGCTCACCTCAGAAATAATTTTCCAAGAATACAAATGAAAGACCAATGCTGCAATCAAACCACAAATTTGTAGACAGAAATGAGGATCTTCTAAGGTTCTATTAATCAACCAATTAAATTGAAGGTGAATGCTCCAGAATGTTCTTGACATTAAAGAGAATTGGTTTAAGGAGAGGAAATTTGACACATAATTAGAATTTTTATCCAAGGGCCTGCAAACTAAAATTTCTAAGCAGATTATTCCAACCTACAGCATTGAAATAATTTATAGAAAATATAGTGCCAAGTCAAAAACCTACCGCATCTCAATGAATGATATATTTTTACTTAATAACACTGTACACATTTCTCTACTATCCCAATTCCTTAAGTACTTGATATATTCTTATTTAAAAGATTGAATTAATCTCTATCACATCCTAAGAAGCAGGTTTAGTGAATGGGTCATCGTTCCCACTTTAGCAGCTGAGAATAAGTACAGATAATGGTTATTTAAATTATTTGAGTGTATATAGATTTTCCTTACATTAATTCAAGAGAGTCAGAGAGCCCATTTTCATCACTAGATTTCAGAAATTTTACTTTCTTACAGATATAAAGCTGCTTAAGCAAAATAATTTTCAAATCCTAAAACTCTATTTCATTTCTCTCTTTACAGAGTTGTTAAAAATAATAATCTATGCCAATAAATTTTTAAAATAAGGCCAGGAAATACAACTAAATAAAAATACACTTGTAAAAGTGATATACTTGGTAATCATAAGAATAATTTCTCTGTTGCTGAAATATCAATCCTAGGTCTTAATTCAGTTAAATTTATTCTTATAGGATTCATAAAACTCTCCCAAATTTTTATGGATCTTTTAACACACCAATCCTTTGAATAGCAATAGAAATGGTTAATATTTTTATGGATTAAAAATATTTGAGATTAGGTTTTATAATGTGCTATAATGCACCTATATTTAGGGTCTATAATCAAACATGTAATATTTGGCATTGCCCTTCATCTGCTTTATGATCTTTCTCCCTCGAGATGTTTTATTTACCAATAAAGGTGCAAAGTTTTCAGACATATCATAAGGAGCTTGTTTATTTTTTTCTATTATTTTTCCTTTGCTTTTTAGTTGTTGCTGCTGCTGTATAACCAATGGTGTCTCTTTGTATGATATACTCTGTTCAGATATCTTAGGTTTTCCTAAGAGCTAAAAAACTTTGGAATTAAAATGATACCAAAAACAAAACAAGCTACCCATTTGCTGTTTCGTCAAAAGCTGTACATGTTTCAACCAAGTACAAAAAAGCAAGTCAATACTTTCCTAGTAAATATAGAGATCCAACACCAAAATTAGTTAAGAGGTGAAACAATCAAACAACAAAAATACCATCAAATAAACAATAAAAAAACAATTTATCAAGAAATCCGTTTTGTCATTTTAAGACAAAGCTAAAGACTCAACCTAACTGTACATTTCTCAACTTCTCCCTTTTTATCCACTGCTCATTCATGTAACTGATTCTGAAATCATAAATTCAAGTACTCAGATACGACAAAACAGCTTCCAAGGAGTCACAGTCTCAATTTACTGTTACTTACGGCTTGTTTTAATTTCTTTTCTCTCAGAACAACTGTGTTCTCTTGATTTTGCAGCACCCTCCTGCTTGTGGTTATAATCTCTACATCAGTCTTTTACAGTTACTTTCTTCCCTTTTCTTCTGAGTAAATGATTCACTGTGATAGAAATATCAGACTATTAAGGTATAAGTTATACACAGTTAAATTATTAAATATATCTCATAAATTAATTATAAATAACCCCCTTTACATCTTCTATTGATATTCAATTTATCTACAAGTTGATAAATGGAAAAGTTTTTATTATATGTGCTGGTCTACAAAGTGGCCCCCAGAACAAGGACAATGTAAGAGAAGAAAGAGGCAGACCACACAAGACAGGTGGGTGGCAGGTTTAAAAATAAGGGAAGTTACTTAGGAGGCTGTCTTAGATGGCCACAAGATGAGTAAATCTCTGCCCCCATCTACCAGGATCCTAAAAGTTTATATAGAGGCCTTACCTGGGTTCAGTCACCTCTAGCATTCAATACCACATTGTTCTCTCAAGGTTGCATCCTAGAAAACAATTCCTACTGTGAGAATGGCGGGCAGAACGTACATTCTAGGGATGGGGGAGAAGGTGAGGAGCCTCCAATTGCCTGGATCTAGCTTTCAGGTCAACTGGCAATCCTCTCAATGTCCTCTCAATGACTTTCAATACTCTACATCTCATGACTGCTCCCTTATTCCACAATGTGCCCTAAGGTCAGCAAGGGGTTTCACTAGAATGGAGGGGTTGGTTTGGTGGCTCTCTGGCTGGATTGGAGGCGGATACCATAGCAACAATGTAGGTACATGCAAAAGAAAACAGAAATCACGATAATGATTTCCAAAATAAGTAACAATTTTTTCCATCAAGAGCCTCATGATCCAAACTACTGATTTATTAAGTCCCCTCTGATGGAGGTTGGATCATTGAGGATATTTGCTTGTGTCCTCATGTGATTTAATAAAGATGCCACACTTGCAGATTCACAAATACACAATATTCTCTTTAATGACACAGGTACCTCCTTGCAAGGAGGTAATAATGTCTAAGGCCATCTTATTTTGGAGGACAGCTTTTTTCATTAGAGACATTTCAGTATTCGGTAAGGACAGTCTTTGCCACCTATTATTTAAGGAGTGCTGGGGAAATGTAGTAAGGGCTTCTATGTGTTATAACATCTTCCAGGCCAGTGGAGGGGACAAAGACAGCAGACAAAAGATCATACTAATGGAAAACAGGGTGTCCACCTGATCTTCAGGAAAGGGAGGTTGGCAATTTTTGTTATCATGGGGAAGATTCTTCTCTGTGCCCAGATAAAACCCAGGTTCAGCAGCCCAACCACCCAGGTGAAAGCCATGGCCAAAAATGTGTGTTACATAACCACTGGTTCCATTCAGGACTACGCAGTGAATACCTGGGCAGTGAGACAGTCAGTGCCAAACCATTCTCTATCCTTTAATGTGGTGATATGGCTATATATATTCATCCTGTATTTCTGGTACAGTTGAGTTGGTTCTGTTTGTAGTGATTTTTCTTTTTCCAACATAGGGGTGTCCCAGTGCTCAAATATCCATAATCTGGGATAAGCCACATGAACTCCTCCCAAATCTGAGTGTAGCCATCCATGGTTTTGATGGTGGTATTTTTAGGATCCTTCCGTTTAATAGGCTGTCTATGTAGTTTGATTAATAGAAAAATACCATGCCCAGTGTTATTAAGAGTGTGTGCCACAAGTTAGGTCTGTGGATCAATATGGGTAATATCAGATGAATTAAAGAGTACTAGTCCTCGCTTGTTTTTAATGTACTGCTTGCAGGCCTTCCAATCCACTCCCTGGAGTGGTGATACCCACATAGCAATCCTGAAGAACTAGAGAGGTGGGTAGCTGCCCGCATACTCAACAGTTGAGTTGATTTTTTTTTTTTTTTTTTTTTTTTTTAGGCATATGAGTAGCCCCATTGTGGAAAGGTATTTTCATCAAGTGCCCTTCCCATAACCAGACACCATATGAGCAGCAGAAGTTTAAGGGCAAAAAGGCCGATATTTAGCCCGAACTTGTATAAGAATTTTTTCCCTTACAATAAGAATTACAGTTGTGGCCTGATCCTTAGTTATTAATGTGCCTCCAGCTTTAGGAACTTGACCTGGTTGTGCATAACATACATGTTGGCCAGAGGAGGCAGCGCTGTCAGGCATGAGATGGACAGGGACAGGATATATCAGACCAGGATCCCTACCTTCCCTCCTCTTTCAACAATGCATGTTCCATTCCAGGTATAGCACATTTCCATAGGTTTGGCTTGCACCAAAACAAGAGGATCCCAGTGGAAATTGAGTAGTTTCTCATCCAGGTAGGCAAAGTTACTCACACATTCCAGTGAACATCCCACTGCAAATTTCAAGAGATAATGCTTTTCCCAGGTGTGAAGGGGCTTGATGTTCTCATAGGCATTAGCATATTGATCCATAGTGATAGTTGGGATAATGGCAGTCTCCCATGACTACCTTTACAGTATTGGATGTCTCTGCAGGGGTCCCCAGTCTGGCATATGGGGCAAAAAACCCTACTAGTTGATTATCAGAATATATTAAAGCCTGGGACAGTACTTTAGTCTACCTGGCCAAGGTTGTTTTTAACCTGTTAGTAATTTAATCTGCTACTTTAATATTCCCTCTAGAGGTAGAAAAATATCACACATACATAACATATATTCATAGGCATTAAGAAACACATAGACATAGACACCCCATGGCTTTCACTCTAACTTTAACCATAAATCAGACACAATATAAAACTCACTAGTTTATAAATAACAGTTGAATCCAAATTGTAACTTTGGCAAATGGAACAAGTTATGGTTACCAAAGAGCTAAAGTTTTATACTAATATTTGTGGAGAGACTTTTAAGATTTATATTTGCCTTTGACCAATAATGTTATGGATTTTGTGGACTAAATTTTGGGCAGGCGAGCTTCTATCTGTAATCCGTAATCTAAAAAGCGCCTTTCTCCTTCTCCTCCCGCCACTTTTTTTTTACTTTAGTCTCAGGCAATCGTGGGCATTTTAGTTACGTCCTGGGACGCTTGTTTCAAAGAAATAAGATTTACTACTTCAAAGGACAAAAAAAAATGCAAATTTCCCTCCCAGGAGTTTTGGGGTACATTTCTCTATTTTCATAAGTCTGGGATAATTACTATTTAAAAATTTTCTTTGCATTAGGGTTTGGATGATACTGGCGCTTCTTGGCCGGTTCACTGTCCATCATCCTAACCTCCTCCCCTTCCTTCTCCTCACTACGCCAGAGAGTCCACCTTTCAGCATCTGGAGCAGGCTTTGTCACAAACTCTTGGAACTTAATCTACTGCTGTTTGTGCCCTTCTAGCTTTGCAAAACAACACGCTAAAGTCTCCAATTTATCCTGCTCTCCCATCTTGTCTACCGGCACCGAAGCTAGAAGAGGAGTGGATAACCCAGGTCCCTCTCTAACCTCAGCTCTGCTCCCGACTTTCTAAACGGAGCGTTCGGCCTCTGATCCGGCATGGGTGGCAGCCGGGCTGCCCATCATAGGGGGCAGCCCCCCGCGCACTCACGCTTCTTTGCCGCATGCGCTTTGCGCACACAGTTCCTCAAACAAGCACGGGTCCAGCGGCATTTTCCCAGCGTTACGCATTCGTATTCACGCAAGCGTCTGACCTACCGGCCACCGTCCCCACGCAGAGGTTAATGGCTAACTGCGGTTTTCCGCTGTGGAGGCCCCTCAAGATCTATTTCTTGGGTCAGCTTCTGGCTGGCACAGCTAAGTGTGGGCTCGCAAAACAGCCTCCATAAACGGAGGGCAAGATGAGGCAGAAGAAAGAGGCCGACCACTCCAGACAGGTAGGTGGCAGGTTTAATAAGCAAGGGAACTTACATATGATGCTTGTTATGAGAATCGCAAGATAAGGAGATCGCTGCATCCACCAGCCAAAATCTTAAAAGTTTGTATAGAGGCTTAATGCCGTTCAGATGATCTCAACATTACTCTCTCAAGGCTGCATCCTTAAAAAGGGTTTCGGCTATGGAAACAGTGTACAAAAAGTACATTCCAATGAGTGGGCGGGTTAAGAGGCCTTTCTTTGCCTGGGTTCAGCTTGCGTAATTTAACTGGTGGTCATGTCCTCATGACCTCCTCCAGCAGTGGGGTGTGCAAAGGGTGGCAGAATATGCCACCCCAAAATATGACACTTTGACATAAAATTTTTTTTACCTAAAAACAAACAAGTGCAAGAGTGCTCTGAGCTCCCCATTTTCTTCCTGAAAGCAGGAGATAAAACTCTCAACTGTAAAGTGCCCTCCATGTACCAAGAGGAAAGAAACATTTTTATCACCAGAGATGGAGATCCAAAGCCAAGAGAAATTTGTACAAACAGACCTTGTTAAAATAACTTCTATCTTCTGTTAGTTTATTTATTTTAGTTACTTTTCCTCTCTTTTATTTTATTTACTTTCTCTCTCTTTTTTCAACCTAGTATAAAAGCACTTATGTTTTGCATTTCCTTGGGTCTGCATTTCCTTATGAGGGCTCCTGTGTCACCTAAAACTTATATAAAATAAATCTGTATGTTTTTCTGTGGTTAACATGACTTATGTCAATTTAATTTTTAGGTCAAGCTGAAGACAATAAAAGGTTATAGGTAAAGTTTTGCCTTCCATACACATGCATGGTGGACAACTTAAGAAAATAAGATGAGTAAAACAAACTGATTCAGCATTCACTGTCTTTTGCTTTACTCTGTTGTCAAAAGATAAGACATAAGTTGTTGGTGAGGATGACAAGAAAAGGGAACCCTTTTGCACTGTTAGTAGGATTGTAAATTGGTACAGCCATTATGGAAAAGTGCATGAAAGTTTCTCAAAAAAATTAAAAACATAAAGTATGCTATGATTCTGCAATCCAACTGATGGGTATATATAGCCAAGGAAATGAGATCAGTATTTCAAAGAGATTGATGCACTCCCATATTCATTGCAGCGTTATTTCAAAAGCCAACATATGGAAACAACCTAAGTGTCCATTGATGGATGAGTAAAAAAATATGTGGTATACACACACATACAAATACAATTAAATATTCTGACTTTAAAAAGAGGGAAATCCTTCCATTTGTTACAACATAGATGGAACTGGAAGACATTGTCCTAAATTAAACAAGGCAGAGAAAAAGACAAATAATGTATGTTCTCACTAATGTGGAACCTAAAATAAAAAAAGAGCAAACTCAGAAATGTAATAAAAAGGTGATTGCTAAGGCATGGTAGATGGGGGAAATGGGTGGATGTTGGTCAAAAAATACAGACTTTCATTTGTAAAATGAAAGTTCTAGGAATCTAATATACAGTATTGTAACTAGTTTTGTTTCAGCTTTATTAAAATATAAATGACATAAAATTTAAGACTATTAAAGTGTACATTGTCATAATTTGATATACCTATACATTGTGCAAGAATCCTCTCATTTAGTTAATTAACACATACATCTCCTCACAGATATGTCTTCTTTTTTCGTGGAACATTTAAGTCCTATTCTCTCTTAGCAATTCTATTGTAGAATACAGTATTATCAAATATAATCATTTTTACATTAGATCCTCAGACCTTATTCATCCTATAGCTAAAAGTGTGTACCCTTTATTTACCAACCTTTCCCAAGTTTAGATGATTCAACTTAAAATAGAAAGATTATTGTGGATTATCTGAATGGGCCCAATGTAATCACAAGTATCTGAGTGTGTAGGGTGGTGGAGGAGAAGCTCACCCCTGCCAAGTCAACGTCCTAGTGTGCTAGGTAGCTCCTGTCTGTGGAGGGTGATTCTCAGAAGGTAATAGCCTTAGAGGCCAACACTCAAAGTTACTGGAGGAGGGTACATTCACACAATAGTGGGGCTGTCTAAGCAAGCCCAAAACCCTTAGGATAGATCATCAGGAAGTGCAGACTGAAATTCTTGGACTGGGGGTGAATCTTCTGTCCACTGATGGAATAAGTTCTGATAATCTGATATACAAGATTTTAACTATAGTTAATATACTGTATTATATACTTGAAATTTGCTAGGAGTATTAAGTGTTATCACAAAAAAAGGAATATTTATTAAAATTTATTTTAATTGTAATCATTTTATAATGTATACACATATCAAACTCACATTGTATACTTTAAATATATACAATTTTATGTGTTAATTATGTCTCAGTAGAGGTGTGAAAAATAAAAATAAATTAACAGACAATGCCATTACAAGAAAAAAATGAAGCGTATATTTTAGTAAAGACTTAAAGCTTTATTTGATATTTCACACTAAGGTAACTGGTATATTTTGATTAAAATGCAAACAATATTAATGTGCTAAAAAACAATCATTTGCTAATGGTCCTCATAAAAAGGATCATAGAATCTTTTAAACGCAAACTTCAGTTTTGATATAGATTACAAGCTAAATCATAACATAGGAAATATTAGCTAATATTCTTTATTCTAAACATTAATTTCTCTATTTGTACACAATGTTTAGAACTGAGAAAGTATTTGCTGTACCATGAAGTAGAAGGAGAGAGGCTATATGCTATATACCGTAGAGTACTTGGGTATAGAGATTTAATACCCAGGTTCCAGCCACTTCCCTCAGCCATGTGGCCTTCACATGTAGATTTGTTTAGTCATTATCTCAGCTTTCTTTCTAGATAACTAAGGTTAATGGTAAAATCTGCCTTTATTCCTTTATGCAACTCTAATAAGATATTTCATGAAGATTATCTAGCGCTATAGAAACTATGTTGTTGGTGTTATTAACAGAAGCAGCAGCATCCCATGATCATACATGTAAGTAGTTAAGTACTGATTATTTCCAGTACTTGGAAAGGACATATACTGACTTTTTGAATAGATATTAATCTAAAAGTGGCAATAATTAATCCTGTTTACCAGATTGGGCAGGTCTTAATATGAAGTTTTTCTAGAGACAATGCAGAATTTCAAAACCTAGGGGCTTAGCAATACACTTGATTTAAAATATTTATTTTACTCTTAAACTACTATAGTCTCCCTTCTTTCTGTCTTTATTACCTGGATTCTAAGCTCATATATTAGTTATTTGGAATGCTATTTTCTGACAGCTCTAGAAGAGGGTGGAGAATGAAGCCAATTCTTGTTGTACTCCCACATTTCCATGTGACACTTACACCATTTCCAAATCCCAGGTCATATGTAAACTAGGGATGAGTTCAGATAACACAGACCTGTCAGTTACTTAAAAGTAGGTTCAATAACTCACACACCTTTTAAGTTATAAGAGGAGTTGGCAATTTTAAGTTATTTGGCGATGGATTTGAACTAAACCAATTTACTTTCCACAGTATGCCTTTTTAAAGGAAGTGGCTTTCAGAAATACCACACTTATTCTTTCTCAGCAAAATTCTAAATTAACCACATAATAATCAGATTATTAATCCATAGTTAATAATTATTATTATTTTACTTTTTATTGTGCTTCAATGTTCAAAAGGAAATAGTACGTGACTATATATTATGTTGACCTTGGCATGTGTTATAGTTTGTGACTCAAAGTTCTAGATAAATGCTCCTTAACAGACATACATAACCTTTTTTAAAATGTCATTGCCCTAATGAAAGAATAGGTTCCCCCAAACATCTTCCAGATTGAATACATAATTTGCATTTGGTAGCTTTTATCCTCTAAAATAATAGAATCAGTTAGTTTTCTTCTGCAATGAAAATTTTTATGACTAGATCGATCTTGCCCACAGTCTGCAAATGTGTACAAGACTTTTTTTTTGTTTCACAAATAATTATGCTGCTATATAATTTCCATTGTGTTTTATTTTATTTTTTGCCTATAGATTTTTAAATCGTGAGTGATATAAAATCATATTCCTAAAAGAGAAATCTTCTATCTCTTGCTAATGCTTTGACAGATTTCCACATTTCCCTGAATGCTATATTGCCTACTTGGTATTGCTTTTGAGTGATATGATAATAATAGAGTGTTATTCCTGATTGTAATTCAGTTTGCTTGCATATCAATCTTGCTGTATTTGAATGTATACAAAGAATACTAATCACTGTACTATATGTATTTAATCTCTGACATAGAGAAGTGTATTTATTTGCATATGCATGATTTTCAATGATATTTGCATAAAGAGAAAGTCAGACACTTTGATCAGTAGTAATCTTTTCACAATTGATAAGGTTTTACACTAGGGAATTATTTCTTTCCCCTTAATTTTTTTTTCTTGTCAAGTTGAATTTCATCTCATATATGCCCATCTTAAAGGATGCATCAATAGTAGCGATTTTTCAAGAAGGCAAAATAGAGAACCTCAATCAAAAATTGACAATGTTGATTAATAAACTGTCCATTTATTAATATACTAAGAACAATTCTCAATTTGGAGAGCTAAAAACTTAATTATTACCTCCTTAACTATCATATCCTTCTTCTTTCCATTCTCAAATCATAAAAAGGTTATCAAAGATTCAGTGTTTAACATATAATGCACAAAAGTTTTCAAATGTTGTTTAACAAAGAGCTAAACAAGATTGAAAAAAATCTACAAAACAAGTTACATTTTCAGAAAAACAAGATGAAGCAGCAAAACTGTATTTTATCCTTCCTCTCCTTTATTCTCTCACAATTAACTTTATTCTGAAATATATGAAAATCTGCAGTCACTTCCTATCTATGAAAAAACATGGTGAAACTTCTGTGTTCTAAGGCAAGAAATAGGCTACACCAGATAGCTAGATTTGTTTTATTAGGGTTTTCGACTAAAATTATCTATCTCTACCACACTGATAACTTTTGTATATTGTGCTTCTAGAAGTATACCTGCTACTTTATTTTTCTCCTGATTACACTAAATCTCAAGATCATATTCTAAGTCTCCTTCCAGCTATTTCAATCCAGGCAGTAGAGTTCTATAATAACACCCTCCTTTCTCTATTTTGATGACATTTTGATATCAAATTTCCTTCATGGTGAACAACCGTGTTTAAATATATTACAAACTTATTTTCAGTATAAAGAGATATAGTTTATAGTAAGATATAGGAGAATTAGAGTAATTAATTAGTAACCTAACCTACTAACATAGAATCTATGGAGTTTGTCACTCTTTTTGTTTCCAAAATAATTGGATTCACTTCCCTCCCACCATTTTGTTGAAACTCTCATATGTGTATAGACACATTTCAGACTTGTAGAAGCACTAGGGTTCTACTAGCTAGTTTATGTTGCAAGAAACCATCATCACAGCAGCCCTGTTTTGAACTACCAAAGCTAATATTTATTTGTGAGATATTTTGCATGAACTTACAAGCATGAGGATATAAGTTAACACAGTTATCTCTATTTTAGAAATGTTAACATAGTTATTATCTCTAAACTAAGAATTATCTCTAAACTAAGAATAAATTGCCCAGGGCAAGACACCTGGTAAACCAGGACCTCTGGCAGCTCAATCACATTTTGAATCTCATGAACTTTCACAGTGTCAGTTTTCTCAGTTAAGGTGCCCTTCAGGCCTGCCTTAGATGAAATAGAATGACAATAATAGCCGGACCATATTTTCTCATTTCATTCTGCTAACTCTGTGGAATGGGCAAGACAAATATTTTCAGTTCCTTTTTTCATATTAGGAAATTTGTGTTTAGAAATGCTAAGTAAGTGGCCCAAGACCACATGTTAATTGATGGTAATGACTAGACCAGAATATAGTTCCCCTGAGCAGAGTGTCTTCCATAGTTATCCTGTGATTGATCACTGTTAAAATGCCCTGCATTTGACTTTACACACATTTTCAAAGCATGATTACTGTAGGGTGTGTTATTATCATAAAAGATGTGCCACATCTAAATATGTATGGGGGAAAAGGATATTAAGTTGTTCTTCTGAATTTCAGGACAATTATTACCCAGAATATATAAAAATGACAAACAAAAATCAATACTAAGGAATTTATTTTGTTATTTAGTTACATACATTTTGAAATTCCTAGATTTTCCAATCTTGAGATGTCCTTAAATCATAAATGAGGTGATTGTATAATCTGTTGTGCAAACCAGAACATACCCGAAAGTGAAAAGACGCACTATTAGTAATTTTGCCAAGACAGGCAAACCGAGAGACGTTCATAATTATAAGGGGCATCGACAACATTTCTATTTGTTAGTTTGTTTCTTAGAAATAGTTGTAGTTGTCCACCCTTCAGGTCATTCTGTGCTTATCTGTAAAGACCCGTGACATTATTTGGGGTGAGTTTTGTTATACTTTCTCCATTTCATTTTTTTGTGGTGAAATTGTATAATTCCTACATTCTTGAACACAATAGGATGGGATAATTTGTAAGGGAATGAGGAGCAAATTAAGCTAAATATTTAACCAGTGTATTTTAAAATATTTTCTGTTTGTATCAAAAGATTTAGCTTGCAATAAATTTAGCTGTTATATGTTGAGATTGAAAGGAATGAAAAATATTCATGACTCTTATATGGTGGCTACCTAAAAAATATTGCAATAGTCTTTTCGTTTCATTTAGATTTAGAGAGACCTGTGGGGTATAAAAAGCAACCCAGAAAGATCAAGTCCATTGGCCTTTTTCTCTCTCATAAACACAGGCAATTATGCAAGATTCAAAATCTGATTAAAAGCAACTTAATTTTACTAAACATGACATATCAACTATATTGAAGTGTGACATGCTGTCAGGTGTTCTTAATGGGAAGGATTAATAGTGTTCATGTATTCCTTTTCCAAGGGAAAAAAGTACACTCAACTAAGCAAAAATGCATATGAATCTCTTAACCATGCCCTGTGCATCTGTCTTGATTGCCTATTAATGCAGTGAATTTATGCATTCAACAAATATATTTTGAGCACCTGCTGTGTGCCAGAAGTATAAGCTTACAGTACAAAAGGGAATACAGACCTTATATGAGTAGTCAACCATAAAGTAAACACCAAATTGTGAAAACTGCTATCTGAGTGTGATAATAGAGAATTAAGAGGTAGCACTAACTGAAACCATATGATCAGGGTAAAGGGACAAAGTAAAAAGTCAGAGTGAGGGGTCAGGTGTCAGCATGAATAGAGATCTGAAGCCAGAAAGAGCATAGAGACCAATGAGATAGTCACTTTCTGCATCACAATATGTAATGTCAATATAAAGAAGGTAAAACTTTTGTTTGTTTACATCTATAAGCAAGAATTTTTATTTTTACAATATCCTAGGCAAGTTTCAGTTATGCAAGATGAACAAGTTCTAGAGATCTTCTGTATAACATAGTGCCTATAGTGAATTCAGTGTTGTACACTTAAAATAACTTAAAATTTACTTTAAAAAGTACTTAAAAAATAAAATGCGAGCAAGTTGGTCTTGGATTTCCGACCTCTAGAATTGTGGAAAATAAATTTCTGTCATTTAAGCCACCCTTTCTATGGTATTTTGTTTGGGTTTGCCTAACAAAATAGCTCTTAGGACTCATATCTTGAGCTATCTGAGCACATGTGATTCTTTAAGGAAGGCTTTTGGAAAACTTATAAAAATCACCTGGGATATCTGTTGAAATGTAGATTTCTGGGTCTGACTAGACTTATACAGGGACTCATTCGAACCTCAAGAGAGGATATGGGGTAGAATGAAAATCCATTGAATTATCAAAGGCAAATTATTTTGTGACTTACTTTGAGTTAGAGTATTCTTTTACTGATGTGAGTTGGGAACATGTGAGGCATCTATGCTTGGGCTTATATTCAGTGTCCATGTAGCTAGTCACAGAGTTTGTGAAAAGCAGCCTGTAGTCAATACATGTAGTCAGTGTTTTTACCACCACATTTTCCATTATTGCAATGATACAAGCATTGTAATCAGAATAGAAGTTCTAGAATTGCACCCCAATTCTGACACAAACTATGCTCAAGGGCAAACCCATTAAAATTCTCTAAATATCTGTTTTCTGGGATTGGACTCGTTCTTGATGGTCTCTAAATACTGTAAAATTCAATGACTCTATGATTTCATCATCAGAGAATTTTTTTTTTTTTTAATTCCTCCCAAATACTGATTGTTCAGCTTGGAAGCTTTCAGATTTCAGATCTCATTCTGAGTTAAAACAGAGCAAGAACCCCCTCGGCCATATAAGGCCTTCTGGGTTTTTGAAGAGAAATAAATATTCATGTTAATTATGTTTAGATCACCACAGATGTTTTTTGTTTTCATATTTTGTTTATTTTTTTTTTGCATACACATCAGTGATAACATACAAGTAGCAGAGTAGTTACCTGAAGGTGATTAAGTGTGTTCAGATACTGTCACACCAGTATAAATCCCAGCATTACCCACTCTAATCATCTCTGATGTAATTAACTAGATTTAAGTACGTGTGGAATATACTGATTTAAACATTGAAAAATATTTGTTTTTTTTAAAAGATGTATTTGTATTCATTTGTTTAAATTTTGGTAGGAGGGGATAGATGTTAATATAGGACAGCATTTAATCTGGAGAAATTAGAATGTATTTGTGGGAAATAGTAATGAAATGAAATGCAAATATATACAAATCCACACAAAGCCAGATCTGTATCCTGCTTCCTGCTGTGAAATGGAAAGGAATAAGACTAGCATCAGTCACTTTGTATCCCAGCTGTTTTCAGCAAACCTTAAACCACCCCACCACTTGCCTCTGTGATTAATCTGGTAAATGAATGCAATTGAGTCGGTCACTGGGAAATCAACAAACATTCCCCAAACCAGTTCTATTATTTCATTGCCATTCCTTCTCTACTTCTGTTTATTCTCTGGGTCCAGAGTTTTGAAGTAAAATAATGACCACCTCTTGTTTTCAGGAACAAAAGAAGGGATGGACCAAGTCACGGAGCAAGCATGGACTGCTATGTGGTAAAATTGTGGAGACGGTCTTTTTTGATAATTTCCTGACTGCTAAGGAGGCAAGGAACAGAAAAGGAATACAGGGGGCCTCTGGTGTTCTCAAAGTCTCCAAACAGATTGGAAGGAAATGTCATTTCCAGATAATTCGCAGCAAGAAATGGTGTTAAGATTAATTTTGTTTGGAGAAAATTGAACAGAATAAAAACTCGTTTAGAGGTATGTTGCCATTTGATTGTATTTAGTGCAAACATTAACTGTTAACAAAAAATGTATAGATCCAATCTGTTACTATAGCAATAGGAGGGCTTTAAATGAACCTACTGAAAGCCATTACTAAATGAAATACTTTGCATATTAGCAGCGGATCTGCCCCCCACCCCATTCCTGAGGAAAGGTGTTCACACACACGGTATGTTACCCAGGAAAATGCGGTACTGCGTGAAAACAGGAGCACTTGTAAGCAGAGAGCTTTCAAAGCAATGCTGCAGCCTTCTCACCAGTCTACCTGGCCAGACCCTTGGCACTGTCTTTTCTAGGGCAGAAGTCCAGTTCATCTCTCCGTTGGCTCCCTTGATATCTCAGTATTTCCATCACCAGTTCTCCAGCCCCAAACACTTGTGTGTGTCCGTGTGAATGCTCACACACCTTATGTGAATTTCAAATATAAATCTCCTATTAAAATTGACATACCTTTAAAATAGGTAGTTCTCGAGGTCATTCTAGGTTATTGATCTCTGGAGAGATGATTTAGATTTTGATATTGTATAGAAATTCTCTTTATTCTTTGTATTGCTGTTTTGCCAATTAATACCTTAGGACACGTCTTTTACAGTTTTGGAAATCTATTATTTTTAATCAGCATTATTGCAGTATTATTTAGATATAATAAAATTCACCAGTATGAAGGGTACAATTGAAAGAGTTTGGACAAATGGATATAATCAAGAAACCAACACCAAATAATGATATTGAATATATTCAGCACACCAAAGATACCCTGTGCCCTTTTGGAGTCAATCCGTTCCTCTCACTTTCAGCCACTTGCAAACATATCTACTTTCTGTCACTATAGTTTTATTTTTTCTAGAATTTTATTCAGTAGAATCATTGTGTATCTCTTGTGTCTGGCTTCTTTCTTAGCATAATTCTATCAGGATGCATCTGCTTGGTTGTATAGCATTGGTAGTTTTTGTCTTTTTATTGCTGAATAGTATTCCATTATATGTACGTACCATGGTTTGTTTATCCATTTGCCAGTTAATGGACATTTGGGTTGTTTCTACTTTTTGGCTCTTATGAATAAAACTTGCTATGAAAATTAGACTGCAAGTCTTTATGTAAACATGTTTCATTTCTCTTGGGTAAAAACCTAAGAATGGGATTTAGTATCCTATGGTAATCTATGTATAGCTGTATATGAAACTGTTCTTTTCCAAAATGATTCCTACCAGCAATACAGAATGGTTTTAATTACTCTACAATTCTTGATGTAGTCAAGCTTTTTACTTTTAGCTATTAATAGGAATGTAGTAGCATCTCATTGTGAGTTTAATTTGCATTGTCTTAATGGTTGATGAGGCTGCATATTTTTTCATGTGCTTTTTGGCCATTCTGTATTCTTTTTGAGAAAACGTCTGTTTAAATCTCATTTTATAAACTTTTTTTCTCATTGATTTGTAAGTGTTTTTATATATATTCTGGATATGAGTCCTTTATCTGCTATATGTTTTGTCAATATTTTCTTCCAACCTGTGGCTTATCTTTTACTCTTTACAGTTTTAAGTTCAACAAAGTCCAGTTTATCTTTTTTTTTTTTTTTTAATTTTTGGTTAGTATTCTGTTTGTTCTAATTCATATTACTCTATCTAGGTTCGTGAAGATTTTTCTGTCAAGTTAATGTTTATAAGTTTTATAGTTTTGGCTCTTGCATTTAAGTCTATAATCTAATTAGAAGAAATGTGTGCATGTATGAAGTTAGGTTTGAAGTTTTTTGGTTTTTAATTTATTTTTTGCATTTGGACATTCAATTATTCTAGCTTCAGTGTTGGAAAAACTATATGTTCCCTATTAAACTACCTTGCATTTTGTTGAATATCAATTGCTGCATATGTGTGCACCTCTTTCTAAACTCTCTATTCTGTTCCATTAACCTATATGTTTATACTTAAACCAATACCAAACCCTCATGATGATCATCTTTATAATTAGTCTTACAATCAAGTAAATTTTGCAGCCAGCCATGTTCTTATTCAAAAGTCCTTTGATTTTTCCCATACGTTTTAGAATCGACTTGTCAATTCCTACCAAAAAAAAAAGACAGCATTTTGACTGGAATTGCATTGAGTCTATCGATCAATTTTAAAAACATTTATTGCATCAATATTTAACCTTCTGATCCATAAACATGACATATATATCCTTTCACTGAGGTTTTCTTGATTTTTCTCAGCAGTTTTGTAGTTTTTACTTAATCTTGTGCATATTTAAAAATTATGACCTAAACATTTCATATTTTTTATGTTATTACAAATAAAATTGTGTTTTTTCATTTCAACTTCCAGTGGTTCATTGGCAATATATATAAATTCAATTGATTTTAGTGTATTCATCTTGTATCTTGAAACTTCACTAAACTCACATATTATTTCTTGGAGCATTTCTTTTTGTAGATCCCTTAGGATTTTTTATATAGGCAATCATTCCATTTGTGAATAAATATTTTTCTCCCCTTTAATTTTATATACCTTTTTACTTTCCTTATTGTATTTTCTAAGACCTTAAGCATATTGTTAAGTAGAAATGGTGAGTTATTTTTGCCTTATTCCTGATGCTAAGGGAAAAGCACCATTAAGTATGGTGTTAGCTTTAAGATTGAAGAAGTTCTGTTTATTCTAGTTTAAAGAGTGTTTTTATCATAAATAGGAATCGATTTTGTTAAATGTTTTTACTTCTTTTTTTTTCTTTTTGAATTTGTCAATATGGTGAAATATGTTGATTGATTTTAAAATTTAACTTCATCGCTGTTATAGATTACACTTGCTCATGATGTCTTCCTCTGTTTCTGTATTGCATAACTTTATTTGCTTAATACTTTATAAGAATGTTTACATCTATTTTAATTAGTGATATTGGCCTGTGATTTTTGTTTCTCATTATGTCTTTCTTGTCTTTGAATCATCAAAATACAGGTCTTCCAAATTTTGAAAATGGGCATGGTTTTCTCCTTATTTATTTTTCTGGAAATTTTGTGTAGAATTGGTATTTTTTTCCTTTCTAAATTTGGAAGAAATCACCACTGATGTTATCTAAGCCTGGCATTTCCTTTGGGGAAATATTTTAACTGTGCATTTAATTATTTTAATAGGTATAGAGCTGTTCAAGGTTATCTAGTTCACTTTCAGTGACTTGATATTTTGTGTCTTTCGGGGAGTTTTTCTCTTTTATCTAAGTTGTAGAATTTATTGGGATGAAATTAAGTATAATATTCTCTTATTATCCTTTGATGCCAGTGGACTCTCTAGTAACTCCATTTTTTTATTGCTCATATTGGTAATTGATGTACTGTATGTACTCTCTTTTCCCTGATCAGACTTGTGAAAACTATATGATTTTTGTTGATCTTTATGTATTACCAGTTTGTTGTTTCATTGATTTTCTCCCTTTTTCTTTTTTGTTTTCTCTGTCACTTATTATTCTCTTATCTTTATTATTTCTTTCTGCCACCCTTGTGTTAATTTTCCCATCCTTTTTTCATGTTCTTAAGGTAGACACTTAGAATATTGGTTTAAGATCTTTCTTCCTCATAAGTTTACTTTAGATACACACCATACATTTTAATATGTTTTGTCTAACTTTCCGTTGGTTCAAAATATTTTCAAATTTTTCATGTAGTTTCTCATTTGAGCTATAGGTTTTTAGAAATTTATTATTTAATTCCCAAATATTTGAAGAGTTTCTAAATTTTTTGTTATTGAATTTTACTTTAATTCTGTGTTTGTAAAAATTATGATTTACGTTTTCAGATATTTTAAAGTTATTGACTTATCACCTAAAATATGATCTATGATTGCCAATATTCTGTGTCCAGTTAATAATTTATCTTTTGCTATTGATAGGTGGAATACTTAATAAATACCCATTACATCAATGCCATCATTGGTGTTTTTTAAGTTTTGTTATGGATTTATTTTTACAAATTTTCTCTCAATTCCTTTTATAAATTACTGTGAGCTAAATGTTGATAACTCTTACATAATATGTTTTCTTTCTTTTTCATTCTATCAGCTCAGCTTCGTGTATTTTAAAACTCCGTTATTAGGTGCATATCCACTTAGAATTGTTATGTCTTTTAAGTAATTTCTTTATGATTATAAATATCTCACTATTCCTGATAGTATTTATTATTATAATTATAAGATATATCAGGCTTTGCTCTTTTTTATATCCAATTTGATTCTATTTTTATCATTTATATAATTTATCTTAAAGTGATTATTACTATTCTTACTTTACATATTCCTTCTTACTTGTTTTCTATTTGTCCTATCTGCATATTGTTTCTTTTTTTCTTTTTTGGTTTGTTTTGTCTACTTTTGCATTAACATATTGTATCATTACATTTTTTCTTGACCAATGTCTTTTTAGTGATACTCTTGTGTTATTTTTCTCATTTTAGAGTTTACAATATAAATGTCCTTTTTTTTGTGTTCAGTATTCAAATAATATAAATCTGCTTTGCATATAGAATGATTGCCTTAAATTGGAACATTTTCATTTACCCACCATTCACTGTGAGATTGTTTTCATATATGGTTATTGTTTTGTTTTAAACTATCCCTTGCCTTTTAAAGATATCTAAAAATGAGGACAATTTTTTCATTTGCCATTTTGTAACTCTTCATCTTGTTGTATATTCAAATGTCCATCTGGTATAATTTTTATTCTAATTGGAGAATTTTTCACCATTTCTCTATCAAATTTTCTTCAACATCGTAATGCAGGTGTAAAATGTAATAACAATAAATTATGGGATTGAGATATATATATATATATGGAGAAATAGAATGTATGACAATAATAACAGTGTTTGGAAGGGGAAAATTTGAAGTATACTTTTGTTTCTTATATTATGCATGAAGTAATAAAATATCACATTAAGGTAGAATGCAGTAAATTAAAAAGGTATACTGTAAACACTAGAGAAAACACTAAAATAAAACACAATAGTTATAACTGATAAGCCAGCAAAGGAAAAAAAAATCATGACGAATATTTATTCCAAAAACCAGAAAATAAAAAAGTAAAAACAAAAGAAAAGAACAATAGAGCAAATAAAAACCAAATAACATGATGCAAGATTTAGACCTACTCATTTCAATTATCATGTTAAATTATTTGATCTAAACACCATAATTAATTGCAGAGGTTTATAAAACTGGACAGAGAAAACAAGACCTGACTATGAGCCATCTACAAAAAACTACTTCATATATAAATATACCCCAGTGGTTAAAGTATCAATATAAGGTATATCATGCTGATTTTGATCCAAATAAAACTGGAATATTAAATTTAATAAGCAATGTTTTAAAAAATTATTAAAAGTAGATTTAAGAGAAAAAAGAATCATGAGTAATAATGAGGGTAATTTCATAATTATAAAGGAGTCAAATCAAGAGGACATAGTAGTCCTAGACATACATTTAACATTATTACTTCAAATATAAGAAACACCAACTGAGAAAAGTGCAAAGAGAAATAGACTAATCCACAATTCAGTCAAAGATTTCAGCCCCACCCCCCACCCACAACTTGCTGGAACAAAAAAGAGAAAACTAAAAATAATATAAAGACATGGAAAATGCAACCAAACCACCTGACCAAACTGACAGTTATAGAACAATGCACATAACAAAAGTCAAATTACTGGTTTATTGACAGGTTCTACATGTCAGAACCAGTCAATAAAGTAAAAAAAAAAAAAAAAAAATTAGTAAAAATTGTTTTCTTTTATCCAAATGAAAGTGAAAGTATACCATATGGAATGAGGGAACAGTACTTGTAGGGAAATTATGGTTCTTAATGTCCATGTAAGAAAAGAAGATAAGTTTCATAGCAATGACCTCAGATTCAAACCTTAGAATATCATAAAAGAAAGTAAATCCAAAAATAAGCAAAAGTAAGGGAAGTAATAACTATAAGAGCAAAAATAGCCAAAACGGAAGGAAAAAATAAAAGAGAAAACTGACAAAATCAAAGCTTGTTGTTTAACCTCTAATTTGCCTGATTAACCTCTAATTTCTCTGATCAAGAAAAAAAGGGTTTGACAAAAATTAACGGCATCATCCATAATAGAAGTAAATTCTACAGACATCTCAAATTTAAAAGGATAATAAGGGAATTTTAAAAGTAATTTTATGCCAGTAAACTAGACAAATTATATGAAATGGACAAATTCCTTGAAATTATCAAAGCTCACACTAAAATAATCTGTATAGCTTTATATACATAAATAAAATCAAATTTGTAGTTAAAAAACTTTCTACCAAGAAATCTACAGGCACAGGTGGCTTCATCGATAAAACTTTTTAAAATCGTTTTTGTTATTTTCTGGAAAATAAACCAGTTCTTCCCAACTCTTCTAGAATGTAGTCATGTGCTGCATAATACTGTTTCGGATGACATTTAGACAGTGGTCTCATAAGATTATAATGAAGCTGAAAAATTCCTGTCACCTGGTGACATAGTAGCCATTGTAATATTGTGCAACACATTATTCATGTGTGCTGGAGATGCTGAAATAAACAAATTTACTGTGCTGCCAGTCGTATAAAAGTATAGCACATACAATTATGTACAGGATTTAATACTAATAATGAAAATAAATGACTATGTTACTGGTTTATTTACTATACTGCACTTTTTAATTGTTATTTTAGAGGGTATTCTTCCAACTTATAAAAACAAGTTTGCTGTAAAACATTATGCCGTGTTATGGTGGCAGCAGCCTCATTCATCTCGTGTTCACCACGACTCTCTATTGCATCATTCTCTCTTAATTGACTTAGTCTCATGTTGTTTTATACTGTAATATGCTGTACAAGTTTGTAGCCCAGGAGTAGGCTATACTACATAACCTAGGTGAGTAGTAGGCTATACCACCTAGGTTTGTGTAAGTGCACTCCGATGTTTGCATGAGGACAAAATTGCCTAACAGAACATTTCTTGGAATACATTTTTGTACTTAAGCAGGTATGTACTGGAGGAAAGAATTCTTACCAGTTTATTCTATGAAGCCAAGATAATTCTGCTATCGAAACCAACACATTACAAGAAAGTAAATCTATAGACCAATATCCCTTATTAACATGAAAACAAACAATTTTAGTAAATCAAATTCAACAGTACATAAAGGGTTACTATATCACAACCACATGACATTTGTTGCAGGAAAGCAAAGTTGGTTCTACATTTCAAATCAGTCAGTGCAATTCACCATATTAATAAACTGAATAAGAATAACCACAAGATCATCTCAACAGCTGCCAAAAAATCAATTGAGAAATTCAGTATTATTAGCAATTTAAAAATTAACTTAGTAAATTAGGAGAAACAAGTTACTTCTTCATTTACCAAAAACTTACAGCTGACATTACACTCAGGGGTAAAAGATTAAAAGCCTTCTCCTCAAATCAGAAACAATGCAAGGATGTCCTCTCTTACCACTTCTATTTAACATTACCCTGAAGGTTCTAGTCAGTGCATTGAAATGAGAAAAATAAATAAAAGTCATCCAGATTGGAAAGGATGGAGTGAAAGTGTTCTTATTCACAGATTACATAATAATCTATATAAAAACTTAGGGAATCTTCAAAACTGCTGCTAAAATTAATAAGTGAGTTTAAGGAAACTTAACAACATTTAAGATAAACATAAAAATACCAAATGTATTTTCATATACTAAATATGAGCAATTGGTAATTTAAAGTAAAAATAAAGACCAGAAAAAAATATGAAATAATTAGCAATAAATCTGACAGAAGATGTTTAAAACCTGTAGCATTCTCAACTACAAGTACTGCTAAGAAAGAAAACCTAAATAAATGAGAGTATTCTATATGTTCATTATCTTGATTGTTGTGATAGTTTTACAGGTGTATTTATATATCAAAACTTATCAAAGAACATTATTGAAGAAATTATGCTATCTGATTTCAAGATTTGCTACAAAGCTAGTTATCAATAGAGTATGGTGTGGATGTAGGGATAGACAAAATGACCAATGAAATGGAATGGAGAGTTCAATATTAGGCCCTGGCATACATGCCAATTGATGTTTTACAAAGGTGCTAAGGTAATTCAATGAGAAAAATATTATTTTTTAAATTACTGTATAACAACCAGATTAAAATTATTCACTAAAGTGATTCTGGCTTGTATAGAAAGGTAAAAGCTGAAACTGTAAAATGTCTAGAAGAAAACATCAAAGAATATCTTAATGACCTTACATGCTGGCAAAGATTTCTTAGGACATAATAATCAATGAGCATAAAACAAAACTTTGAAAAGCTGGACTTAAAGAAAAAAACTTCTCTTTATCAAAACACTCCGTTAAAAAGTCAAAAATACTGGCCATAAAATGAAGCAACATATTTGAAATACACATATTTAACAAAAACTTATACCCAGAATATACAAGAACACTGACAAATCAATTAAAAAAGGCAAACAACTCCACTTTCCCAACAAATATGGGAAAAAGGCAGTTATTTCACAAAGGAAGGTATATGAATGGCCAGTAAGCACATGAGAAGTTTCTCAGTATCACTTATTATCCAGTGAATTAAAATCAATATGATACCATTTCATATCCACTATAACAAATAGATTTAAAAACTAAAGTATTTTCAGGATCTGGAACAATTAGAAATCTCAGATTTCTAGGGGATGTAAAGTGGTACAGTCAGTTTGAAAAAATATTGAGCAGTTCCTTTTAAACTTAAACATATCCATCAATTTCATTTTGTAGTATTTTACCAAAAGAAATGAAATGCTCCACCGAAGACTTGTACAAGATTTTTTATAGCAGCTTTATTCATAAGTTCAAAACAACCCAAATATTGGTCAACAGAAGAATAATCAAATTATTCATACTATGGGATACTAAACAGCAATGATAAAGAATCAGCTACTGATGTACATAAAACAACATGGATGAACCTCAAAATTATAATTGGAAGAAGCTAGAAAAATGAGTACATACTCTATGAATCCATTATGCTTCAAATTCAAAAGCAAGCAAAATTAATCTATGACAAAAGAAGTCAAAGTAATGATTGCTCGTAGGGGGCTAGAATTGATAATCAAAAAACTGGGCAATTTTCTCAGGTTTTGGAAGTGTTTCATGCCTTGATGAAAATGGGACAGGTGTGTATTGATTTATTAAAACTTCAAATCATATACTTAAGATTGGTACATTTCATTTATGTAAAGCTTACCTCAAAAAATAGATTTGTAGGCAAATTGAAGTGTGTGTGTGCGCGCGCGCGCACGTGTGTGTGTGTGTGTGTGTGTGTGTGTGTGTGTATGTATATATATATATTTATATTTTTTTTTTTTTCAGGAGAAGAATTTAAGAGAGCAAATGAGAAAGAAAAGTAGGTAGAGAGAGGAGTTAGGGGGAAAAAATACTATGACAAAGAAAGAAAGGCGGGGATGGGGAGGAGACCCAGAGAGAGCTCAGTGAAGTAGTGGGCAATACTTTGTGTTTTTCTCTAGATTGATCCTGTGAGTAAATCAACAATTACTACTTTATCTCACATTTTTATGATCATTGTAGAACTACTTAGAATCTAAGACATGTGCAATGATCATTACCCTTAGTTATGTTTAGTAATTGGAAAATCAAAAGATATATGTGTCAGAGGGACAGCAATTCAAAAGCCTGATGTCAAGTGAAGCTTGCAGAGGCCATGTCTTAGCATTACCAGATGACCATGGACCATTTGTGGGCACAGGGTAACATACAGAGTTCAACATCTTGGGTCTTTCACTGTGTTATGAGTGAGGATTACATAAGTATTCAGGTGTTTCATACACCATGGGCTTTATATGTACAACAGAGGAAGGTTATTTTTGCAAGATAGCAGCCTATATTAAGTCACACATGTGTTTATGTTGTTTTTGGCATCCAGGGGTCCTTTTTAATAGATTTTATCAACCACTTTTCCTTTATGAACAGAGGCTGCAAACAATTGGATGAACAATTTTGCAAAATCTCTCAGGGGGCCTCTCTTGAGGTTGAGCCTGTATGAGATCACAATATAAGAATATGGCTTGGCTGGACTTTTATTTCAGTAAGTGATCTCATTCACTTAAAGCACTAATCATTTTAACAGGAGACAAATGCAGCCTTCCAAAATCACAGCAGAAAAAAAGGAGAGCATGTCAGAGTGATCTTGTGGAGGTTCCCATAGGACTTTACACTGAAAACTTTCCATTTATACATCATCAGAATGGATGTACAGTCTGATATTACTAGTGAAAGATATATGGGAAAAGTCAACCTAATGCAAACAAATAGGTTTCCAAGCTGCAAAGCTGACTTACCTGGTTTGGGTTTATTACATTTAACATAAGAAAACCACTTTCCCTCTTCAGAAATATTTCCATTATAAGACACATGATATTTGCATGAACATAATTTGCAAATGCGAGAGATTGTAATATGTTGCGTCTACCTAACACACAGTATCTGGATGGAAATGGGAAATTTTAACATGGCTACTCCTACCATGTATTCTGGTTTTACTTTATCTTATTTCTATATTTAGGTTAGCTAAGTTAGGTAAGCTCTTATGTTTATATTCCCCATCTTTCCAACTTCAGTATCCTGTTTGCTAATTTCCAGTTAAACACGTGAAAGTTTTCTCCATAGTTGAAGCAAAGCACTTTCAAACATCTCACACTATGGTGAGTACGATTATTTCCAGCTAAACTTAATGAGCCTGGAAGTACATCAAACCCAGAAATAAAGCTGGCCTAATGTTGTTATCTGTCAGTAAATACATCAGGAACTTATTCAAGTAAGTTTATGGAATAATAAACAAAAATTTTAAACAAAAATATATACTGGGGAAAAAAACAAGGGTGAAAGAATAAGCATTTTTATAATTGCGTGTGTGGTAATCACAGCTCCTAGATTTTCTAAACAGAATACTGGATAATGCAACCCAATTGTGTGACATGTCCATTAGTACAAAACTGGGAGCTATTAATGGAGGTGCTCATGGTCCATGGCTCCTATGGATTTATAAAGCTTAGATTAATGATCAGTTTCTCTCAGCTTCTATGACCAGGCCTCTGACCATAAGACTCCACTCTCACTCTTCAGTGCAAACGCTACAATGTAGGGAGCCTCTGTGTAGAAACCATACACCCAGAGCCTGTTATCAGAGACAGTGTAATTAACTCAAGTCCAAATTTCCTCACTGAGTAACCCTGCCTTCAGACTCAGTTATGTGAGCCATGGCTGATCTCTCCCAAATGAATAGTAAACCATTACAGCAAATCATGGAAGTTTGTGACCAGTTTAGTCTTTCATTTCTCAAGTCTGTTACCCTTTCTCATTGCTCAAGATCTAAGCCTTTCTACTTGTCTGTTATCTTAATTCTTATCCACGTAACTGCTCTAGGCTCCTTTTCATTTGGTCTCACCTTACTGCCCAGTCCTTACTTATTCTGTGTCTTTGAGAGACCTTGATCCACAGTTAACAATTTCTGCTCTGTTTGTCAATTCCTCACTGAACATCACCATTCTGGAGGGTGACCCTGCCATGAAAAACCATTTTCCCCCTGCAACCCTTTCATGTGGATTCCACTCTTTTATTGACATCTCATGGACTTAGCTTCTGGGAATTAGAGTTGGCATCCTTTTGACCTCCATTCTGGAATCTACACTATTTCTCCTACATGGAGTAAAAATCCTGCTCCTTAGAGGCTTATGCCAACCCTTATTCATCCACTTCCTGAATTATCCATGGTCTTTCTGATCACTCTTGCTCACTTACTAATATTGTAATACCCGGGCATAGTCTTTTTCTCTTGGTTTCTCTTGGTTAGTTGACTTTGAACTTCACTTTGGCCACCCATCTAACATAATAGCTTCACCTCCACTCTACATTACAATTCTATTCCCATGGTCACATCCTAGAACTTGGCTTATTTTAAAACCGTTTTACCACTGGACTAATCTTTCACAAACTTGGTTGAGATGGACAAAAAAGGAGAAAGTGTGAGGAAAAGTTTAAGGATCATTTTTTATTTCTTTACTTTTACACAGAATACTTTCAAACACACATTTTAAAAGGGTCCAGTGGAGAATAAGTGGAAGAAAATGTTAAGTTTCACTTAGTAATGGAGAAAGACATTTAAGAAGGATAAGGAAAATACAAAAGAATAGGTAGAAGAATTAAACTTAAGTAGAGGAAGTACAACTTTTTCTTTGAAAGAGATAGAAATAAGGGCAAATGTTTATATTAGTGGCAAGTTTAGGGAATGCATGCTTAGTGGTTTCTCATTTTTGTATAAGGAACATGTAGATATTGAGAGTGAAAGAATGGGAGTGAGGATGAGGCAAAAGAACTAAAGAAAATTGTGATGCTTTGGGAGAGGATTATCAAACTGTGTTGCATGTTCAGTTGATGATCCAAACTATAAATATGTCAGAATAGATGATAAAAGAATGGTGACTTGATAGATGTTTGCAGCAGAAAACGAAGAAACTAAAAATCACTGATGATTGTGTAGTTGATGGACAAGTAAGTTGACATTTGTTCGGAAAGGAAATAAAACCATGCTAAAGGGCTAAGAGATTAAGAGTAAATTGGAAGAATCAAAGGACAAAAAGCTTCAGAAAAGTCAAAAAAGAAAAGTATAATGAAAACAGAAGAGCAAAACTGAAAATATGCAAGATACGAAAAAGCAAAAACCTGAAATATCCCCTGCTATTTCTTTCTCAGATGAAAAAATATGAAGGGAGGCTTATATTAACTAGTATAATACTATCATTTCTGTGTAAAATGTTATCAGGGATTCACAAATCCAAAAGCAGATGAAAACAGGGCTTGAGGGTCATGTGAAAAAAGAGAAGAGATTAAAAAGTATAAATTAATAGTTACAAAATAGTCATGAGGCTGTAAGGTATAACATAAGGAATGTCATTAATAATATTGTAATAACTGTATGGTGTCAGATGGGTACTAGATTTATAGGAATAATCGCTCCATAAGTTATATAAATGTCTAATCACTATGGTGTGCATCTGAAACTAATATAATGTTGTGAACTGTAATTGAAAAATAAAAATGTTTTTAAAAAGCAGGTAAACACATTTTAGTCAGACAATCCATTTGTATTTTGGAGACTCACTGCTTGTTCAACCTTGTCGCAGCCTAAGTGA
>NW_011888803.1:16591448-16597030 GCF_000151845.1 Pteropus vampyrus
GATTTGAAAAAAAACAAACAAAAAAATGACACGTAAACCAAATCTTGTCAGTGCTTGACAAAGTAAGAAATGATTAGACTAATTCTAAATTGGGAATTAAATTAGCAAGGGACAGAGAGATGAGGGAACGAAGTTTGCTGGGGAAAGAGCACATTTAGAAATGGGTCAGTGGATTCAAGTTTGTTAGAAAAGAAAGGGAAGACACACATAGAAAACAAAGAGTTCCAAGGGACTGGAAGATCAGGAAATTATATAGTAAAAGAAAACTGGAGACATAAACCTAAAATGCTATGGTTTAAATGGGATTTTGATTAAAATTTTGAGATATAATCTTGGGAGCAAGTTGCTTTGAGGCCATCGGAGAAGATGGTTGGATTGTAGAAAGTCATCTAACCTTCTCTTCTATTCAGAACTCTGTTTCATCTGCTGGAGCTCCAAGAGAGAAACATGAGTTTAGTAGTTGACTTTAAAGAATATGGGCCTTTCACTTACTAGTTCAGTAACACTGAGCAATTTCATTATGTATAACAAACTCTGTTTCCTTATTAGTAAAATGTATAAATTAGATGCAACACCAGCCTATTGAGAATAAATGAGTTAATATATATATGTGCCCAGCACAGTGTCTAATCCAGTAAAACATAATAAACTATCATAAATGTTGCATTTTGTCTATTATGTAATATTTATATTCAATTAATGATGCTAATAATTGATCATATTTTAAAATTGCAGCATAGTGGCCATTTCCTTTTCATAGTAAATGTGGAGAACTAATTATAAATTGAGAAAATGATAGTTATAAGTACAGGCAGAGGCTGGCAGAACTGTCTGGCAGGAATCTGGATGGAAACAGTGTCTTTGCTGGAAGGTATAAAATCAAATGATCCAGAAATATCATCATCATGATATTGACATTACCTTTTGGTCTGAGATATGACTTGATTTCTCTGCACTTAACTTTTGGCCTTACCCAAAATTCTCAGGAAGAAATTCTATGATATTTCAAGGATATAAAGTCAATGGATCTAAAAATGATTGATAACAATATCAGAAAAAGATTGAAATGTAGTAGAACACCCTTTTCAGTTGTCTAGAAAGAGACAGACAATGAGAAACACCCTCGTTTTCCACCACACATATTTCCCATCTAGATAGGACAGAGAAGGGGATGTAAAGTTATAGATTAAATAAAAAGAATAAAATGATCATGATTTATACACTACTATGAAGAGTTAGATGAGCTTTGGAACTTTTTGTGATAGCAGAAACTTGGGGTTTTTGCCAAAGTAGAGGAAAATTATTAAAAGGAATCTTTACAATATCCTATCACTGTAATAAATATGGCATTCAGGTTTGAAGTTAAAAGTTATACCAAGAAATTGTCTTTGAGGGTTTGCTCATGATCTGGTTCCTCTGAAAATGTCATGCACATCTACCTTCAGGGATAGATGGTGAAGTGTGATTCTGGCTAGGTCATTTGGGCCATTTACAAATAGTAGCTCATAGCAGCTGAGACAAATAAAAAATCTTATCTTCTGGTAAAGGATAAAACAAAAGGACAGCATTGACAATGACGCTGAGGTTAAATCTGGGAACAAATAAACTACCATTGGAAAGGGAGTCAGGTTCAGAACCCAGAAATCTTAGCAACAGATAAGAAAGTTAAAGGGTCAGAGTAAGGACTCAAGGCAGGAACAAAGGGAAAGAACCATTACCTAATTCCCATTAAGATCTCGGGAGCATGAGTTATATTCCAATTGGTGAATTACAGTCTCTTCATTATAACCTGTTAAATTGTTATATTTGGGCCAGGATATAATGCCATTTTAAAGTTCTCTCTTGGCTTCTCTATCAATTCTATATAGAATCTTTGTGTATCTCTCTTCATCACAGAAAAACCAAAAGCCTTTTTTATCCTATGTTTTTATATGTATCAAACTAGTGTCCTAGTGGCTTCCTGATGTATGATTGTATGCTAATATAATAGTAATGGATATATGCTTCTGTGCTGTTCATTGATCATTTATATGTACCAGGCACTATGTGGAGTGTTTTTCATACAGTTTCTCATTAAATCTTAATATCAGTAACTATAATTATATACATATATAATGCTCTCCATTGTGCAGATGAAAAAGAAATAAGTTATTATCAACATGCTTAAAATCTTAAATCTTATCATTAAAATAGCAGAACTTTAAAGCCTGACTGCTAACTTCCAATTCTTTTAGCCTAGCCACCATTTTGTACTATTTTCAGCTGGCTTTCACAGAAATTCCCTTTTAAATCCTTTGTGTATGGTTTTTGATTAGTAATTCTGAGTTCTCATTTCCTGTTGTTTTCCTAGCTGAGATGCCCCTGGTCAGCTAATATTCTTCATTTTTATATCCTACATAACTTTTCTGTTCTAGCCCTAATAAAATTAGCCTGCTTTCAGATCTCCAAACAATTTACTTATCTCATTATTCCTGTCAATCTCGTAGTGCACATTTCTGGGCCTTCACTTAGAATACATGGGTCAGTCAATCTCTGTTAGGTCCTGGAAGTCCATTCTTGTTTGGTATAAGCATTGCTAAGAATAAATGTGGCACAAGCTTGGGATGGAGCTTCCCTTTAACATAATACTCATGTTTAAATGTACATTTGTTTTGGAAATGGATTTTCTTTACAGAGGTTTTTTTTCTTCAAGTGTGTCCTATGAAGTCTATAAGCAATGACTTTATTTTAAATAGGAACATCAATCTATGTATTAGTTAGTTTTGACCTTCCCCGCTTGTTCTCATAAATGAAAATAGTTCAGGTCACAGCAAATGGACAATAGCATTACTTCTGTAATCCTTCTTCCTGATATTCAGTGAGAATGAACTCACCTTACAGTGTATTGTTAGTAAATATGAGGTAGAATTTGTGAAGTATATAAATGGATATTACTTCTAAGTGTCATTGAAATGGCAAATGTCTTATTCTGTGTCAGTAGCAAGTATTTACATATTGGAGTTAGTGGAGAGTGGAGGGTGATATTGGATTGTATTTTAAAAATTTAAAGCTCTTTAATATCAACAGGTCTGGAAGCAATCAAGATATTTTGAAATAGAGTTTCTGAGATAACTAATTCATTCACTTCCCCCTAAAATTTACAAAATATTTATTCAACACCTAGTTTGTGGTAGGATTTAAGGTATAATGCTAAATTATAGGGACGAGACATATCCCTTCTTTGTCTTAAGAAGAGGAAATCAGATGAATAAATGATTATAATACAGTCTAATGGTACTATAAAAAGAGGCCAAAGTATTCTTGAGTTATTTACTACTGAGAAAACTTTTATTCAGGATTTCATGAACCAAAATGGCATGCTCGAACTTTAACAGATCTAGTAAAAGAAAATGCAAGAAGAAATTTAACTTTTGACTCAAATAATATAATGCATTCATTTACAAATATATATATACAGTATCATCATATATTTATTCACAAATATATATGAATAAAATATGTTTATTTTTATATACATATAAAATATATAAATATTTATATCATGTATTTAGAGTATTACCATATGATCTGTATAGAGTTAAATTATGCTTTTTAGGGCAGTCTTTCCAATTTATTTTGTGTCAAGATAGACACTTTCCCATTCAACAAAACTAAAGAGCAGAAGAGAGGAAAATGTGACAGCAAAGCAGGGACTTTTAATTGTCAGTTTATAATATTAATGGTGCTTGGTTTATCACGTAGCAATAGCTCCTTTGCACTGTTTTCACCATTTCTCTTGAGGAGAGAGGCAGAATAGGATGATTTCTCCTGGTAGAACTGGGACCTAAGAACTGTTGCTATATCTTTTTTTTTTTTTTAACCTGTTTTCCCTCATAAATTCAATAACACTAGAAGGTCATGGTATGTAGTCCCATGGTTATAAAGAGAGAACAGAAACACAAATTATGATGAGTAAGTAGTCAAAGTAGAGGCTTTTATTTAGGTAATACTTTTTCCATTTAGTTTTATTAGAAAAATATAAATTCATTTTGTTATGAAAATAGTTTATTTATATAGGAACTATTATTTTTATTAAACATTTTCATCTATGAAATGCTAATTATTAATTATAGTTTTGGGAATTAATTATTGAACTATTAAATTAAACTAGTGTGAATACTAATGAAGTCTTATAAGGATAGTATATGGTAGTATATTACAGAATTTTAACAAAAACTGTGCTGAGTAGAGTTATGCATGTCCATAGAAAAGTGAGGAGACATTTTTGCTTCAGTTTCTTCGTAGTTTCTTTCAGCCACTTATTCTTATGATATAATTGCTTTGGACTTCCAAGGCAGAGGTCCCCATCATCTTCATCAAATTACTTAAAGGAAGCTGTTATTGATGGATATGAAACCTATGCCCCTAGAACCCTGAAAACTTCTTATAACTGAGCTATCTGCTCTTTGAGACACTATCTTTACATATTTTCTTTAATGTTTTGGATTTTGAGAAGGATTTTTTGGTATATATTTTTTATACAATAGATATGTGAGATATGTCTCCATTGGTCTGTTTTCCTTATGGAGTGCTTATTACTTTGAGAAAAGCTCAGTTGGATTTTAGACAGTTAAACATATATTTTGACCTCATGTAGGACTGATATTTCTCGCTATATCTGCGTATCTCCTTATCTTTTCTTTTTTCTTTGTCTTCTGGACCCGACATTTCTTTTGCTAACTCATTGTCAAACTTTGTCTTGTGTGATCCTTCATAATAAGAGATTTGGAATAAATTAGTCCAAATTTTACTGAAAGCATTAAATAATTGTTCACACAGTTTTTACTCCAGCACAATATCTTTTATTCCCATATTACATATAAATAGAACCTCAATTTTTCTGAACTACTTACCTCTCAGACTCTCTCACAGAAAGACCAGCCATGAGACCTTGTTCCAGCTAAAGAGATAATTGTTGACATTATAAAATAAGTGTCTAAAGAGGTTTTAAAAGAATACAGACTTAATAAGCCTGCTTTATTTGTCTTTTGCCTACCACTCTTTCACTCATTTTCTTTCTAGAATGTAGACTCAGTTCCTACATATACAGCATTAATCTTGATCAACATTTTATATCTACCAACACACAAAGACCAATATATAGAACCAACATTCTTTAAGTACAGTGTCATTAGACTAAACATCCAAATAGGGCAGGACTCAATCTAACACTGACCGTGTAATCATCATCTTCAAAAAAGTGTGTCTAATTTTTTCTATGACTTTATAACCCTGATTCCATACATTTATAGGGTGTATTCATCTAGGGCTATAGCTATATCTCCATATACAATATTTGAATTTTGCAAATTAATGCTTTAATAATTCCATGTTAGTATTTCGCCATTACCTCTCAAATCATCCCTAATGTTGTGTAACTACTTAAAATATGTCCCCAATCTTCAAGAGATGGTTTTCTGATAGCTCTTATATTGAGTTGCCTTATGAGAATGGTACTTAATTATTTCCTGTATTTGGGTTACTTCTGAGGAGTAATTCTAGGTTATTAATGCAGTCTTGTTTTTCTTTCTCTTGGTAAATTT
>NW_011888803.1:16597615-16645586 GCF_000151845.1 Pteropus vampyrus
ATTGACTGCTTTTGAAGCCAGTGGCCTCTCCTAATTTAATCAAATGTGAAAAAGAAGCCTGGGGATTCCAAATAAAGTTTTGCCTTCACTGCAAAAATGTAGGAATCAGGATTTTCTGAAACAGAGTTTGGGGACTGGCAGACACTGGCTGGTGTTCTAGTTTAAAAAATTAAAGATCTAAATAGGATCCCAGGGTCCAGGAGAACATGAACCAACCTCTGTCACCCGGTATTTATGGATGTAAAGAAAACATCTACATCTGCCTCTACTCAAGAGAGAAATTGCTTTCTACAATCATGTGTCAGTTAAAACTAGGAGATAGGAGATACAAATTTTGAATAGATTAATAATGCTGTGGTACTCACTTATGAGGAAATAGGTATTCTAGAGGAAAAGCATTATAAAAGAAGAATGCAATGAAGCATAAAGTCAGGAGAGGCCTGGGTTAGGTCACTATGTTACAAAAAGGAGAACATTGGTGACCCAATACTGAGCTTGCCTTTAAGATGGCGATCAAGATTGTCAGAGGCTAATCCAACACATCATAGGTTCAGATCACCGATAACCTCATATATACGATTAATAAATTCAATTTTTAATCTAGAGTCTGTGACAAATCCTTGACAGAATTTATTGTGAAGATAAAAGTGCTTTTTTTTTTTTTTTATACAATATGTTGTCAGAAGAGGCACCGAATTTACACTATGGCTATTGGCCAGCATAGACATACAAGTGAAACTGATTTTAGATGAAAGGAGAATATGGCTGTTATTAAGTTCTGTAGGGAATTTATAATTCCCTATAATTATAAAAACTTGGTAATAAACATCAGGAGTAAATAATCCAAATCAACATAATATTTGTATACATAAGATTATGTTGATGAATGACCTAGAATGTCCAATGAAGCTTGTACAAGTGGCACTTTGGAGTAGCAATAAAGAGGATGCCTTTCTTTTGCACAAAATTTATCTAAGTGTTTTTAGTGTTAGTAATGTGAAAGCATGACAAAGAACGTAATAGTATCATTTTTAAACTCAAGAAGTCTGCTTGCCTCAATATATATTTTAATAAATAATAGTATCAATATTTTAATAAATTTAGTATCAAGCTAGAAGACCAACGAACTTATAAAGCAAATACTACTGAAAAGCCATTTCCTTTGCTGTAATCATTTCTTCATTTAAACTGCTCTCCTTAATAATGGAGCGTACTGGGAACATAATGAGGCAAAAAGCTATCAAAGTGATTTCCATGAATGCTGATATTGAAAATTGTTCACTTTTCAGCAAGACCTTGCTATAACCATAGGCAAGACTAAGTCAGGACAAACATTTACATTTCAAACAGCCTGCTAGGAAGAAACAGCCAGAACTGCCTACAATTATCTCTGCTCAGGATGGTAATTTTTAGATAACACATGCAATGAAATGTCAGAAAGCAGTGCCCCTTTTATATTAAAGCTTCACAAAATAAAAACAAAAACAAAAAAACAGCTAATGTATGGTAGAAAATAAAAGAAAATTGTTCATGACCGGTATCAGATAGGAGGCAGAAGCCCAATCATTTGTTCTTTTCCTGCCAGCCCAAGGTTGAATCTCAGGAAATTCATAAGACTCCATTGCTCTGACAAAAGACAATTGATAAGGGTTATGCTAAACTGACAACAGTTTGGATGATTTCAGGTAGTCAAAACCACCATCAGAATAGAAAACTCTTCTTTGATAAGATATGTGAAATAAAAGCGTAGAATTATGAAACATAAGCATTAAAGAGGACTTAGAATCCTGTCCAAATAACCGTATATCCTAGGAATTCTGTTTAAACTCTTTCTGATAAGTAATCCAATTTGGGGGGTGAATAGTTACCCTCCCATGCATTCTCTAGTTCAAGTTCTCATTTTCATCCATCTGGTGTAAGAGGATCCAGTTCTAGTTTTTCCTGCATTTGCCAATTTTTTGTATATCTCCTAAAGCACACATCTTTGACCTTACCATCGAGAAAGGAAAAACAGCCCCAAACACATAGGAGCTGGCCAGAAACTAATCCTTAGGTCTTGATGTTGCTGGAAGCTGGTCTGGCACTCACAGGTAGACCTCGATATTCTCCTCTTGCACATACATAACTTCATAGTCTATCAGAAAAGGCTACTCTGGACCATGATGGATCAAGACAAAATCAAGACCACTTGGCCAGCTTGTCCAATCATGGAGCATTGTCCAAACCAAAAATAAACAAACAGCCCACGTACTGGCTAATATGTGTGACTGCTGCTTTACCTATTATAGATTTGTCCTTGTTCTAATCTTCTCGCCTTCTAGATTATACTCTTTAAAATACTCGGTCTCACCACCACTTTCCAACAACATCCAATCCAGAGAAAAGCCCAGCTTTCTGTCCAAAATTACTTAACCCACACCCAAATCCTGTAATAAGTCCTAACATTCTCTTATTGAAACACTCCACAATGCTCTTGCTGCAATAAGCAATAAGCCAAAGCTATGATTAGTGGTAACATTTACAACCCATACATTTTCACCACGTCACCATCATCTGTGGCATCACATCCTGTCTGGATATTATCATGACTTTAAAGTATTTCTCTAGTTTCATTCTAAACTTTATATTAAACCTTATTTTCATTACTATTTCTCATGTAGCATTTATGAAGACCTGTTAGGTGCTAAATGATATATCTAAATTGTCTCATTTAGTCTTTACAAAAACCCTGAAAGATAATATAAAATTATTTCCATTTTTTACTTAGGAAACTGAAGAGTAGTTTCCTAAGTGAAACATCCTCTTGTTCATTTACTTAACATCTGTTAAGGTCTACCTATATTTATATTAGAATAAAATCTCCATGAAAGCAGTGCTATGTTGTTCCTGTGAAATTAGTATAAAGATGAAGAGTGGAGGCAGATAGAGAAGCACGATGAAAAAGATCTCCAAAAATAGTTAAGTACTAATCAAATGTAGGTTATAATTATTAGTATCATTAATCACTTCTGTACGTTTCGTACATTCTGTTCTCCTCTATTGTGCCCCTTCCTCAGAAGTATATTTATTATTCACAGAAATTTTCTTGCAACTAACAGGTGAATGTCGCCTTTTGCAGAATGTTCTAGCAGTCTAGTATCTCTGTGCTTGCCCAGATACTAGCACTGCTCCGAGCCGAGTAAGTCTCTTATAGACTCCTGCTGGCTGCACCACAGATCCTCTGCATAGTCAATCCTTCATTCAGCCCATTGGCTAGTGCCAACCAGCTTCTGCTACAAAGTCCCCTTCCACTACCACATGCTCCTGTGGGTGGCTCACTTGTTCCCCAATAAGTGCCTGTTTCAAGAGGAACCATACAGTAGTTCAGGAAGGCTAAATATGCTTCCACACTTCAAGCTGCTGTGCCACCGGTTTGTGACCTTGCTCCAGATGGGCACCGGACAGCCTGAGAAATGATTACCATCTAGAGTTCAAAGGGGAAATGAGGAGCAAGAGAGCGCACCAACACCTGTACAACATTCAATTTTATGATGCAGTTAAGTTTCGACTGCTCTCCCATGGTTATTCCTACCCACATCTGTGTAAGGGGCAAGGCTGTTAGAGTCATGCATTGCTTAATGACTGGGATGTGTTTTGAGAAATGAGTCCTTAAGTGATTTAGTCATCGTGCAAACATCATAGACTGTACTTACACAAACCTAGATGATACAGCATAATATACACCTAGGCTATGTAGTATATAGCCTGTTGCTCTTAGGCTACAAGCCCGAACAGCACGTTACTTTACAAAATAGCACAAGGTTGAATCAAGCAAAAGAAAATAATGCGATTAAGAGATAAGGTAAACATGAGAAATATGTGGCTGCTGCTGGCAAATGTAACACATCATGTGGTTTTATAGAAAAGATTTTTTTATAAGCAAAACGTGTAAACGAAATAATGATAAAAAGTGCAGTATAGCAAATACATAAACCAGTAACAGTTTTTTATTATCATTATCGAGTATCATGTACTATACATAATTGTATGTGCTACACTTTTATACCACTAGCAGAGCAGTAGGTTTATTTATGCCAGCATCACTGCAAACATATGAGTAATGCATTGCACTGTGACATTACCAAGGCTACATCAGTAGGCAATAGGAGTTTTCCATCTCCATTATAATCTCATAGGACTACTGTCATACTATCATAGGCGGTTTGTCATTGATCAAAATGTCCTTATACAGTGCATGACTATATTCTATTCTGTGCCTTTGACAACCCGGCAGACTAGGAACTGCACAGGAGTGAGAAAACAACACAGCCGAAGAATATACATTTTCTCTAACGCCCTGAGATCAAATAAACTACACCCTCATTCACCAAGCCATTTTAGGAAGAGATGTGGGGTGGGATATCATCTGGCATTTTTATCCCAGACTGACTTCACTATCTAAAGAAATTGCTAAAAATTTAGAAGGGACAGAACAATTTAAACTGGATAAAAATTGATGTTATTTTTTTCTTCTTGCTTTAAGGAGTGAGTATGGGCTCCAGCAAGTGGCCACATTTTACATTGAAAAAATAAGGATCACAGAATTCTCTGCACATTTTGTTTACTCTGTGTCTTCCCGTGGTCAGAGACAAATAAACCTTGTTGGCTGCTTGAACTTTTAGTTCATGACAAACAATCTCAGGTGGGGCATTATTTTTGATGGTGATTGTTTTATATTTCACAAATCTGTTTACTCTTGGACTCTTCTAAAAGATTATTTTATACTTTCTCCTCTTTCCTGAAACCTCCTCTTTCATCCTCTCAGCTGATGATTTTGCTTACTTCTTCACTATGAAACTAAAGCAGTCAGAAGGGAATTTCCACAGACTTCCGTTAACATAGATGAACTCCTTGTGCTTCTGTCTAAAGTAAGTCTCTCTACCTGTTCACGAAATCCTATCCTGCTCTTCTGCTTGAGGAGAACACTCCAGCCATCATTCATTCTTTCGATCTTGCTTCATCATTTTTTCTTGTGTGTTGGATAATTATCATTGGCACATAAAGTATTATTTCTCCTCTAAAAAAAAAAAATTAAAACCTTTCTTTGACCTTACCCCTCTATGAACCATTTTGTAAAAATGCTCTTCAAAATTATACTCATTATTTGCTATCACCAATTATCTCTTCTCATTCTTTCTTAAGTCTCCTCCAAAGATTTTCTCTATCTCTCTAAAATTTCTTTCATAAGAATAACTGGTGGTCTCTACTTAATCCAATGTTCAAATCTCAAATCTATCAGCAACATTTCATATAGTTCATCACATTATTCTCCTTGAAATACTTATCTTGATGTTCTGGACGATGCGTTCTATTGTATTTCCTCTTAACTTACTGGTGGTTTATTTTCAGTCTCTTGCTGAATCCTCCTCTTTTTCTCCTCCTCATGTTCAATGATTCAAGGCTAAATTTATGGTTTTCTCCTCCTTTATAGCTGTTCTCCCACCGTGGCTGTCTCTCCCAGGTTCATGGTACCATTTTATTTTTATTTTATTATTTTATTACATTTATTATGAATTATTTTATGAATTGTGTGTATGTGCGTGTGTGTTTATAATTTCAGCCCAGATCTCACTCCTGCTTTCCAGTTTTATGTATTCAGCAACCTGCTTGAAATCTCCAAGAGAATATTTAGTATCGCAAGTAAATACACTCAAAAATTAGACCCTCAGTTTTTGTCAAACTTATTCCCACATCTTCGTAAATAGTAAAAAATTCATCCCTCCAATTGCTCAGGACAAAAACTTCAGAGTTATTTTCGACTTCTCCCTTTTATCTTCCTCCCCACATAGATTTAATCAGGAAATCCTACTGTCTCTATCTTCAAAATAGAACCGGAATTCAACCACTTTATATTAATTACCTCTACCACTAATATCCTGGTTGAAGTCACCATGAACTCTTACCTAAATGTTTTCAAAAGCTTCTGAATGATGCTGCCCTTTCCATCAGATCATATGACTCCTCTACTGAAAACCCTCTAATAATTCTCTATTTTCTTCAGTATAAACCCCACCATTCTTATAGTGGTCTCTCATGTGACATAGCCACTGTTTCCTTCTGATCTCATCCTCTGCTCTCCCCTTACTCCTCCCAGTGTACCCTAGTCTCCTAGCCGTGCTTCAGTATTCCCAGGTACAGTTCCTCTTAAGGACTTTTGCAGTCTCTGTTCCTGCTGGAATACTCTTCCCTTTAACATCCATATAGTTAGTCCATCATGTCTTCTATTCCTTTGCTTAAATGCTGCATTCTCGGTGTTGCCTACCTTCACATCCTATTTCTAACTGCAATTTCTCTTCCTTGATTTCCTTTAGGCTATTCTAGTTATTCCTTTGACTGTAGCACAATTTGGCTTCTAATATACTGTTTAGTTATTTATTATATTTGTTAACGTTGTCTGTCTTTTCATGAAATATAAACTCCATCAGTCATATATTTTTTTAACAGTTTATCTCAGTGCTATATCACAGGCACTTAGAACAGGGTCTGAGATAGGAAAGAATGATTAAATTAAAATCTGAGCTAGGCATTTCACATATAAAATGTCTTGCATGTTGCAAGTCCTTAATAAATATTCATTTCTTTCTTTTCTTCATCTTTTCTATTTAGTTCCAGGAAGCATTTTATGTTGTCTATGTTACTGCTCAATTACCTTACATAGATATATCATCTGGCCACAAAGCCCACAATTCTGTCCTCATCCAGTATAGTTCACATTTAGGACAAACAGAACCATCTATGTACAATCCTGGCTTGAAGAATTAGGAGGAATTATCCCAGATTTGAAAGATCAGCATTCTGTTTCTTATTTTAAAGTGGGATTGATTGTAAAGAACAGAGTGTCTGTGCAGGGAGTCAGTCTTCTGATTAATTCAAAATTGTTTATCAACTCTACCATGGAAACACTGCAGTTTTTAACAATGTTGAGCACATTTTCAGCTAAAGATAGTGCCTTAGTAATGACTAATAGTTTCATCTCAATTTGAGCCTCACTCCTACTCCCTGACTCCCATTTTCCCATTTCTACCTTAGTAGGTAGCTTTCCAATAAAATATCTTAGGTCAGTAAGTGACTAAAATAACAGATAAATAGCTCTGTATACTCCAGTGATGGTTCTGAGGTCCAGGCATGAATCTGCTCTGTAAAGTCAAATTGAATTTGTAGCATTAGCATATTTGAATTTCATCGTATGTGCTTTTGACACAATTTGTTAGCAATAGCAAAAATGTTCATACCAGCCATAGTGATTTGTAGGCTTTCATTCCCCTGATAACATTTTCTTTGGTTTTGGCACTAATGTCCTTATACAGTAGCATGTACAACATGGCATAACTGACTTGCCCAAGAAATTTAAAGAAAATTTAAGAAGGTCATGGGACAAAGAAGAAAAAAAATATTAGATGAATTAAACAACATCGGCCAAAATATAGATTAAAGAACATATTTCATCACCTCAACTGTAATTATAACTCTGATTATCCAAAGGATATTTTCCAGAGACAGCATGATATCTCAAGCTGAAATTTTTGTAGTTTTGAAGTTCGCAGTTCAAAGAGAACGTATGACTAATTGGTCCCCAAATTAACTTGGCATCTGTTTAGGTTATTGGCAACTATTTGCCTGGCATGGTTTTCCTCTTGCCTTGCATTTTGCCCTAATTCCTCACACAACCCTCCCTTGTTTTTTTTTTTTTTGGTTTTTTTTTCTTTTTTAAGCAAATGAACCATGTAACATTTTTGTTGCAGAAAGAAGGTTTTTACTCATAGCTTCTCGTGATCTGTTCCATACTCAGAAAACAATATAATTTTCACACTGCCCAGATTTTAGATGTTTTCTCTTTAAATTTAGAGAGACTAGGGGAAGGATTTTTCAAAGAGATACTGGATATGTGTTTAATAAAAGACTAGCCTACTGCCCCACTTCTCTGCCTGTTCCAGAGGCCTTCTGAATAATCTTCTTTGTTGAAAACACTAATTCATTATCTCTTCTTACCTCCTATAGAGTAGGGATTGAACTTAAATCTGCAGCTTGCGCAGATTTATACAGAGGAAAATGAACTACCCATACCACCAACCACACACACACACACACACACACACACACAGAAGATCTGTATTAAGGAATGCTGCATAGGTAGAATTAATATGTGACAAAATAGAAACACTGGAAAGGTAACGGAACTGATTTTCTGTTTAAGTTGAGGAATAGCAGCCTACTACTTAATTAATTCCAGAAATTTCTGCCCTTCCCCAAATAGAACATTCTTACTTTATCAATTAATATCCTATATCCATGAAAAGTAGGTGTTTACTTCAGTTAGATATTAGGGTTAAAATTTAAAAAAATAGCCATTGACTATACAATCACTGATTTACATTGATTGGCTTTATTTGTTTAATTCTTTCTGGATTAAGGCAGAGAATATAGATAGATGATAGATAGATGATAGATATCAATTTTAATATCTGGTGTTTTCAGGGTTAAATTTTTATGGAAAGATTATAGAAGTGATAATAAGTTACAATTGTCTAAAGGAGAAGAAGAGAAAAATTCCACAAAAAAAGAAAGAATTGACATGGAAGTTGAAGCAGCAAAAAGAAATTTTATTCATTATATTATCTTTTGCAGGTTAAGCTTTAATTATGTCAATATTTATAGACACGAGCGCTATTTTAATAGTTATACGTGAATTGAGTTCAAATCTGAAAATCAGAAATCTTCGTTATAATAATGGCAGAATTGACTAAAAAGAAAGAGCAAACTGATTAGAAAAATGATAGGATTTTAGAGGTAAAAGTAGCATTCAAAACAACTCTTTACAAATGAGGAAATAAGACCCAGAATGGTTAAGCTGAATGATTCCCACTTATAGGAAAATTTTTTAGTTAGACCTGGGTTTCCTGAATCACGAATTCCAAATCTCACAGAATAAAACGTGCTAATAAATTAATAGATCACATAAGTTTAAATTTAACCTTAAATTTAATTGACTGAAGGGCTAAAGAATGGCCAGTGCTGAAATTCAGAGGCTGATAGTACCATGCCTTTCTGTCTATATTTTATTTTCAAAAGACCCTTGGAAGTTTTTATTTATTTTGATGAAATTCTGTTGTCGACTGCGGGTGTGAGTATGAGATTTAATCATCTTGACAGTTACTCCAGGATCCTTCCTTCTCTATATATCTTTCATATCTGAACTCGAAGTTACCTCTATCTCTAGCCTTGTGTTTCAGTAGTTCTTTTATATAGTATTTGTTCCATTTTCAAGAAGAATTTAGAAGAATTATAGTGTAGCCAGGACTTGCTGGAGTCAAAAATAAGTGATTCTTATTCACTGATTCTTCTCCTATTGATCAGAGTTCACAAAGTTATAAATGGCTTTTGGAAAAATATTAAATCTCAGGTACTCTTAGTAAACCATGGCCTCAGGTTAAAGATCAAATCAAGGTGTGGCAGTCAATGTCCTGATATTCCTTTGGAAGATTTAAAGTGAAAACTCTAAGCTAGTTAAAAGGCTATTAAGAATTATTAGAGAATTGTTCTGCAGTATCCTGACTTGTAGCTTAATGTATATAGGGGGCCCGTCTTGAAGAAATTTGAGAGTATTATTTTAACCAAGGGAGTAAAATCATGTAAGATACATGGAAAACTCCAAATTGTTAAGAGCATTATTTGGACAAAGCACTGAAAACTTGGATTAAAAAAGATAGACACTTGACAAAATGAAGCCTCTGGGTCTTTAATCTAGTACAGCAGAAAATAGACTGAGAAAGCTGTTTATCTGCAAACATAAGCCATTTCTTATGTAAAGGGGAGAATCACTTAGTGGGCATAGCCAAGAGAGTAGAGCTAACAGCTACAAAGAATCCTCTCCAGAGCGAACTACCACATCATAATCAAGGAACATTCTTTATCCCAAGAGCAAATACTCATCTGAATTTCAGAATAACAATGAAATAATAACTGCCAGTACCTTCAGTTCTACCATTTTCTGAATGTGAATGTCTATTGCAGTTTTCTGTCCCACTGTTTTATGTTTGTTGAGTAAGGTACAAATACCATATCACAAGTCCTTTCACTCAGAGAAATACACTTGAGCAGCAGCAGACCTGAGCAGCCTCATCTGCCCCTACAATTATTTTGGATAACGATATTCTGCATTTCAAGTCTGAGCCTGATGCTGGGATGAGGGTCTTGGGAGGGGTATGATTTTATTTTGCACATGGGAAGGACTTGAATCTTCTAATACCTAGAAGGCAAACTGTGGTTGCTGTTACATTAATAGCTATTCTTTGTTTGGCTAATTTGATTTTGGGAATTGTCAGGTTCTGCTTGATTGTAGAAAATGGTAATAGGAAAAGAATATTTAGAAGTACATCTACCTAAATTTCTTTTCACTTCCATATTCCACATTTTCCCAATAATGAATATCAATTACCCTTTAGATTATGCATTCCTATTTCTAGTTGTTTTTAGACTTTTGTAGAATCTTCTTGGCTCTGTGATGGAATGATTCTAGATAACATTGATATACCATTCCATGGAACAATGGCAGAAGGAAAGAGAAAAACGATTGCTCGATTTTATGGTGTACAAAAGTAGTATGATTTTAAATGAACTAATAAATGTCATAAAGGTTAAAAATAATAATGCCAGAAGGAGAAATTTGAACTTTTTTATTAATCTAATCTAAAATCTTTAAAATAAGTGTCTACTTCCTCAGATTCTGGCATTCATTTTCTCATCTGTTTTAATTTTCCAAGTGTCATTTGTATATTCATTCAGCAAATATGTACAGAATGCCTTCTATAGCTCAGGTACTATTCTAGGCATTGAGGATACAGCAGCAATAAAACAGATGAAACCCTGTGTATCCCCTTGAGTTTACATTCAGATGAAGGATGACAAAATTTACAAAATAAGTAGGAAAAATACATAGCATGTTGGAAAGGAATAAGTGCTATGGAGAAAAATATAACTGAAAAGAAGAGGGGATGTTTGTAGAGTTGTATTTTAACTAGGGAAACCGGAAGTCTCTTCGAGGTGATATTTGAAAAATGAGGTAAGAAAGAAAGAAGAAAGAGAAATAGAAAATAGATTAGAGAAATAATGGAGAGCCAGATAATGAAGGTCCTTGTGGGCTAATGTCCAGACTTTGGCTTTGCTTAAATAAGACAGGAAGTCATTCAAGTATTTTGAGCAGATGAGTGACATAATCTGACTTATTTATTAGTAACTTTATTAGTAACATTGTTCTGGTTTTGAAAATATGTGCACGTTTGCCTTCTTGTGATAGAACCTCATTCATGTAATCAAATGTCCATGCTATGAGGAAGCCCAGGGCACAAGAGAAGGCCACGTGGAGATGTTGTGACTGAAGTCCCTGTTAGGCAGCTTTAATCATTACTTATAGGATGTGATTGAGGATACCTTCAAGAGAACGGCAGCACCAGCTACCATCTATCTGATTACAAGAGAAACCCTGCGTGAAGACTTCCTGGCTGAGTCCCATAAAACCTCCAAACCATGGTTCTTCATCAGTAAATGGTACTATCACCCACCCAGTTGTAAATGATTGCTAAATCTAGAAATAATTCTTCATCTTGCCCTTTCCCTCAGCATTCATGCTATCCAGTACATCAACAAATCTGCTTGACTTCGCCTTCAAAATATATCCCAAGTCCTCCCACTTTTCTTCATCTCTACCGCTACCAGTCTTGGTCTATTGCATTAATATTGGCACGCTTGCCTTGCCCTGAACCCTACAATCCATTCTCTTGAGACAATGAGTGTGCTCTTTAGAAAAAAGTAAAAATAAATGATGTTCTGTACTCCTATAAAAATCTTGCCTTGGTTTGCAGTTATAATTAACATATAATCAAATTTCAAAGAGACTACTCCTGACTACTCAATTTAATGTGACAGTCTTCCAGTCACTCCCTTTTACTTCATTTTCTTCTCACAGTCTGAAATGATATTTCACTTATTATTTATTTAATTGTTTATTTCTGTCTTATTATCTTCTTAAGAGCAGGAACCCTTGTTTGTCTTATTCGCCACTGTGTTCTAGTACACAGAAGAATGAATGGCACTGAGTATAGGTACATACATAGAGCGTATATATAAAATATATATACAATAAATTTTGCTGAATCAAAGAATAAATACATTTGTATTTTTCAAGAGATAAATTTTCTCTGATATTCCAAATAATTATTTGGGATTTTAGATCTTAAAAAAGTTATCACATATCCAGTTTTACCTTTATACTTCATAAATGGGGATAATATGGACCAGAAATGCTAGATGCATTAGTAGTGGCAATTGCTAGTTTTTAAATGACTTTAAATAGTACTCTGAACATAGTCAATAATATTTTGATTATATTCACATTTCTAATTGAGATCCTGCATTGTTTATCTGTATGTATTAATGTGTATATTGATCCAAACTCAGCTTGACTTTGCTATTGGACTCTTAGAACTAAGATAATCAGAAATGTCTCTTCTCACGAACCTGGATAAGTTTCACTATCTCCTCTTTGGAGTAGCTAGGCAGATTTCTGTTATAATGATTATATATTGCATGCTGATGCCCTTGGTCTTTTTTCTTAGTTTTATGTATTTTTAAAAACATTAAATCATCCTGTAGCTTTGGCCTTTGGGATCAGATAATCACTTCAGAGTTTAAGATATGAAGGATTGTTGACTGAGGAACTAGTAGCATCAATCTCCAATGAAAATAGAATCAGCTCTATAATTCTACTTGTTCACACAGAAAACACAGTACCCTAAAGTAGCCAGCAGAGTCACTACTTCAAATTTGGTTGTTCATTAAAGAAAGAAATTATTGGCACATGAAAGTGATTTAAGAATGATGGTCTATTCTGAAAGAACCAGTTATCTGGGGAGTCCAGAAATAGCAGAGTTTTTTAAAAATTAAAGGGGGAATTTAGAGACTACAGCTTAATTTTTTTTATCATGAATGATTGATGGCTTTAGGTTGGAAATTCTGGGAAAAGCAAATAAATAATGAGTATTTTCATAGAGAGCAAATAAGCACTTGAATGAAAACAATAAAAAAATTTAAACTCAAAACAATATTTTAAGAAATACAATTATATATATGTGTGTATGTGTGTATATACATATATATAATGCTGTAGAACAGTTAAACGACCAACTATATATTTCAATACAGATAATTATATATTAGGTTACATATTATTTAAAACAGGTGTATTCATTTTTAACATTATAATAACTCAGTGAAATGCATGATTCTTTTTCTTGCACTAATTAGGAGGAAATTTATAACAGAAGCTGCCTCGCTCAAGGAACTAAATCAAACTAGAGAGTCCAGAGAAATAATTGACGTCTAGAAAAGAGAGTTAACAGGACTTTCTTAACAATAAGTCTAAAACCATCACTACTGAAATATATGTAAATGTCAGTGAGATCCACTTTGCCAGGATCCCTTTGTTCCCTCTTCTCTGTTTGACCAGCCAATGAGAAGCTTTCTACACAAGGTAATGCTCATCACTCACACTTTATCCGGTGAGCAAATACCATCCTATGTTCAACTGAAGAATCTTGCTGTAGGAGACTGTTCAGCTGCTGGGCCTTTCTCCCTGTACCAAGTGTGGTTGGTTGAATTACGCTTTTTGTTATAGAGTCATTTATTTTTTCTACCTTGCCTCTTGATTCTTAAATAATTTGATGCCAAAGATGAGTGCCTTTTTTTATTTAGCTGTAGTATGGTTAAATGGAATTTTTACTGACATTTTAATATCCTTGTTTTTTGCACTACAGTTTAGAGTACGAAGGGATCGCTGAGTCTGTCGACTCAAATATCTTAATATTTCTGCATTTAATTAATAGTTTAATAAAACAGGTTTGTTTATAGTTTTATTTGGGTTTATTTTGGTAAATTTTGTTGTTTTTTGAAGTGGTTTGTAGGTTTGTCTACATTTTATGTGAGGTTTTAATTCAAAGGAATTCTCATGTGCTTGTAAACAAAAGTCACAGAAAATGTATAGACCCTATTCCCTTAAGAATTGTCTTTTTCATAAAAATGGATTGTATATGTTTGTAATTGTTGCAATTCAGTTTATGAACCAGAGAGAAAAATTGGCTTTGGATTCATAGATATTAAATTCATTACACTTCCTAGTTATATTTTAAGATAAAAACATTCATTTGGCTATTAACAGTGCATGGGAATAAAAACAAAGTTCTGCATTTTATATCCAGTTACAGCCCATCTTTTAAATTATGAATACACAGGATAGACAATGAGAAACAGAACTTAATAATTAAGGAAAAAACTTTGAAATTAAAAGAATTTTTTTTCTTTCCCATGCATTAGATTATAAGGCTTTATATCTACTTTTCCTATATCCCAGTAGTCTATAGTCTAACAGATTGAAAAGTTTCTTTGTAGTTATGAAATCTATATTTTGAGTGGCACATTAAAGCATTTTAGCACATAGAATATCATATATGACAGCTGAAAGCTTAAAACATCATATCTTCCAGTATGCATTGCATAAACTCCGGTTATATACATATATAACCTAAATACATAAATACATACATATATATATTTCATATTCTACTTTTACATAAACAAACCGTACTTTAATATTAAAAGTTTTAAAGGATTTTTAGAATGCAGACTATATATTAGAACAGATTATCAAATAGTGTACTCACTGCTGAATATATTATTATTGGAATTTGGGATTAGAAAGTCTAAGATTTTGCTAATACAAATTTAGCAAAGTTCTTTTATTTTAGATAAAACTCTTAAGTAAATTATTCACTAAAAAACAAAGATTAAGTCTCAGACAAAGATTAAGACCCAAAAAAGGGTGGTGTTCTCCCATCTAAGTGAAACATGCCACGCATCTTATGATTCTTATTCTGATTACATCTGCGGCTTTCCTATGTTTTCTGACTAAATGATTTCAACTACATTGAGTGTTTTTACATTATTTACTCTTTCTTATTCTTGAACATAATTATTAACATGTAAGATGATGAGTCAAAATATCTGGTCATCCTGAAAAGAAAAAAGAGGCTAATTTTTGTGAATTGAAAATTGACTAGAAAAGGACTCCATTTGAGATGCTTTTAGCCAAGCAAAACTGCTACAAGAGGGGCACATTTTACAAATGCTTTTTAAAATGTATAAATTCTGGATGAAAGAGCAAAGATTCATTGCATTTTAAACACTTTTTTAGAAGTTCAAATTTTCCATATGTGCTGAGGTTAATGCTAGTTAACTTGATATGTTCAAAGGAAGAAGCAGCTTAGCATAACTATTGGGCAAAAGTATTGAACATTGGCATATCTCCATCTATCAAACTTTATCACACATAATGAATCTAAAATAAGAGTCGTGCTAAGTAGTTTAGATGGTGTGGGTACCAGCATCAATGCTCTGCATATAAACCACTGCCCTGTATAAAATCAAAAACACAAACTATAATCTAATCTTCAGGCCACTAATAACATAAATATATGTATAAATATGTTTAGTGAAAACCCTCATTTGCCATTCTCATGCTTAGAATTTTTTTTTCCTTAGGGCTAAATGTAAGATGGAAGCATAACCCAATGTGATCAAAGATTTTCATTGATTCATTTAGCAGTAGCAAGTTTTTAAGTTTTTAAATAGAATAAAAAATATTTTTGCAAAAACTATTCTATTGAATTCATATTCTCAGTTTAGACACTTTATAGGGATAATTATATGAAATAGTTGAGCTGATTGAGTTTTTAAATAAACTTTTTAGAATAGTCTTAGATTTACAGAAACATTATGAAGATGTACAGAGATTTCCCATAATACCCAACAATAAGTTTTCTATGTGGGCTACACATAGTGGCTTCCTTCTCAAGAGTACAGTATGAAAAGAGAGAGAGTGGAAATAACTTTGTTAGTGGGAAATCTAACCAACATTACCTGAACTGGGTGATCAAGGTCAGCATCAGCAGTGATAAGTCATGTTGGTAATATGTACCCTTGGTATGATATGATGAAAATGTCACTACATCTGTGATCTTGATCTCAAAAACCCAAATACCTGACCATCAAACCTGTCAAAGTCATCTTAAAAACAAGGATTTGTTATAGCCAAGAAAGCGGAGCCTAAGGAAAACAAACAAACAAACAAACAAACAAATAAATAAATGATGAATGTGATGTAGTTTTACTGATGGAATCCTGGTATAGAACTAGGACATTACCAAAAAAAAAAAACTATAAAAATCTGACTAATAATAGTGTTTGTCAGGTTTCGCACTATGAAATCACGTTTTTCCTTCTGCTCTCCATACTGTACCCTTTGGAAGGAAATCACCATCTGCAATCAACAAGGAGTTATGCTGCATTCCTTTGAAAATGGAATATCTACATAAATTATTTGGAAGTCTTCAAATTTGTTTATCCTCTTTTTATTTATTCAATCATTTATCTATCAATGTGGATTCATGAATATAATATATATATACATATAGACACACATGTGTATGTAAACCAATACAACTTTATTTTGTAACTAAAATTGTTTTAGCTTTGATCACTGGACACTATTTCACTTGGCTTCTGTATGCCTTTGACAAATTCTTATCAATGTGAATTTTTTTGTTTTGTTTGTTTTTGAGCATACACTCACTTTCTGACACTATATAACACTCCAAGTTATCTTGTGTTTTATAACCCTCATTCCTAGAATCAGTCATCTCCAATAAGCTCAGATTCCTTTCATTGGAGAATGTATTAGAAAGCAATATCTGGGACTTAGGTGTGCTCATTGCTACTGGAGTGTAGTTGTCTAAGATAGGGCTGCTTTTTAAAACATAATAGTACAATACTTCCCATTAGATTGTTTTCTTCATTAAAGTACTTTGAGTTTTCTGTGAGTATACCAACAGTCTTACATTTTTTTCAAATTCAATTCAGAAATTCTTATTTAGACTGAGTTTGCAAATAACACCAAAGCATTTTCAAGAAACACAAAAGCCTTGCTGTTATTTTATAATGACTTTCCTCTACCTAAAAAATAATAGTCTTACAAAGCTTGATAATTGAAAAAGTAAACCAAATCAGGAATAAAATTGTTCACTCTCATCACTGTTCAAAGTGCTTTATATAACTCTGAAAATTTATTCCTAAAAATAATTTAGAAAAAAAGATAAAATATATTCTTATTGGATTAATTTTACCTCATCTGATTATTTTAAAGGGGGCAGCAGTGAACATAATTGGGAAATTGTCTAGGGTCAACAAACAAATAGGTGTGTTAGGTTATTCTTTCTAGGTAGGATCAGAAATGTCCTTTCCCTAGCTGGACTGACTAGGCCAGTCTGGGCTGGAGAATACTATATAATTATAAGATATTTAAAGTGAGCTTTTTGGAGCAGTCAAGTTGGAAATAATTGAAGTCTGCAAATCAGAGCCAGGAGATGATTGCCATCTGATAAAGGGTGGATAGGGTGTTCAAACCGTAGAGATCTAAGGAATGCTGAATCAGATCAGCTTTTAAGTCATGAAGCAGACTTTAGAGTTAGAGATTGTCATCCATGATCAAGTGGACCAAATAGAGAGACCTTATAATTCAATATGAGATGTGATACGGTGTAGAAGCCAAGGCAGGAAGAAATATTGAACTAAATAGGATTGCTGGGTCTCAAATGCTTATATATAACAATATATATTATATATTTTATAAATATATTTAAATTTATTACTTTATATATTTTTCTCTCTGAGCAATTCTGTGTCATTATGTAGAAGAGGTATGTAGGGTCAAGGAAAGATTGTTCTCTGGGGACTACATAGTCTGAATAGATGAAATCCAGCTATGGTTTTGTGAAAGACCAAAAAAAACTACACGTATAGTAAAATTCAGTTTGACTCTTGAGTGAGTGAATTTATCAGGTAATTGCCAAGGTCATCCCCTATCCTATGTTTTGTTTTAGCAGAAAGCCTAGGCTTTTGAACATAGGGTTGTTATTCTGAGGTAAACAAAAGGCTGCATTCTGGATCCCGTTTCAATTTTCCCTTGTTGTTCTTTGTTTCTAGATTCTGTGAACAGGAGCCTGAGTGTGATGAAAGATAATTATTCCAATAAGACCAATTAATTCAATAACCTATTTATAAAGATCCTTGAAAAGACAACTGACAGGGCTAGTGCTCAACATGGCAATTTATATTCTATTTATAAAAGATCCTTGAGAAAATAACTGACGGGGCTGGGACTCCACATGGAAATAGGTCCAGGTCTGTCTCAGTTGGAATTCATAGTAAAATGCAATTATAATTTTTTTTTTTTTTAAACCTTGAAGGAACAAATTTTGCAGAGCAAGAACTCAATCAGAAGCAGGAAAATAGAAGGAAAAAAAGAAGACAGGCTTTTTCTGATTTCCCATTATGTTTGAAATTCTTTGCACAGCTTCAGCTTTACTTTCAATGCCTTTCTTTTGAGTAACTGTGTAAGTGTATGAGAAGAAAATGAAGAGACAAATGGAAACCCAAATGAAGCTTTATAGATGCCTTTATGTTCCCCCTCCCTAGACCTTTAAGCTTATGCAGGCACTTGAGAGGTCAAGCCCAGGGGAAGTTTCTTTTTGTTTGTTTACCTAAAAGCTTTATCCCACTTTTTAAAAAACAACATATATCACATGGGCTAATTGGTTGCAGTGCCTTGTCATTTATAAATAGCTTGTGTTATCTGGGCTGAAAATCTAAGCTGAAAAGTAGCACACGTTTATCAGTATGAAGTCATTGGAATATTATGTTTTTAAAATTAAAAAAGAAAGCATTTTTCAGTAACTAAACTGAAAGAGGCGATCTTTGAACGACTGTAAACCAGATTGGTTTCTAAAGTCAGTATCCCGAGTGAATAAAGAAGAAAAACAAAATTCATTAGCATTATAAAGCACTTCAGGATCACAAAAGCCAATTAGTCCAAATCATTAGAGGTGGAGGGATGGAAGGGAATGATGTGGACTGAAAACAAAAAAAAAAAGTTTTAACAATAAATCAGAAAATGTAATGGGAAATAACTCCATGTGTATTATCAACTAAAAATATAAAACACCACGGAATTAACCAAACTGCTGTAGGACATATAACTAAAAAAAGAACTATATCATGTTCTTAGGTGGGAATGCTAAATACTTTGATGATAATTTATTCTCATTTTTAAAACAGTTTTAAAATAATTCTACACAAAATTCTAACATAATTCCTCTTAGAAAATGGCGAAGTGTTTCTTAAAAAGTTTAATGAATATTATATAATGGGAGAATTAGCCAAGATAGTTTTGTTTTTTAAAGAAGAGTAAAGAGGTGTGACCGCATATTGAAATACATAATAATGCTTGACAAATAAGGAGAAAATTAATGGAAAAATATACAAAATGATACAAGGGAAGAAGTATTCCTAATACAGGACTTATGTTTAAAATTATACAATATATCATAAAAGTCATTTTAAATCAATAGGGAAAGGGAGAATTATTTAATAAAAGATTGACAATTAGTTCAGTATTAGAGGAGATTTTTTAAAAGTTGTAAATGTCATCACATATCAATATATTTCCTGTGGCAAAATTGAGTAAAAATTCTATTAAAAAAAAAAAATAAGATAAATATAAGTAGAAAACATTTTTTTCAAGCATCAATACCAAATCTAAAAATTATCCTAGGGAAGGATTATTGGGCTTAAAACTACATAAATTTAATAAAAGTAAAAATATACAAAATTAAATGATACACATTAACTTGGCTAAATATGAATATATTAATAATAAAAGTACCAGTAGAAAATCATCAAGTAATTTGAGCATTTACTGAAATGTAATTTTCATGAAGGCAGAAATGTTTGTGCTTTATTCATTCACTGCAGTTGGGTGAGAAAAAGGTTTGTCTCACTAATAACCAAACAAATGAAAAGTAAGTAAAATTTCAGTTGAGATCATTAAATCACAAATATATAAAAGAAAAAGCTTAGTCTTTTAGTAGTTGCAAGACTATAATGATCATAAGTGGCACACATTGGAAACACACACAGCCCTAAAAATAATTCTCCAATTGGAAATTTATGGAGATAAAACTTTTCCCCAAATCTACTCTTGGTCCACTGATTTGGTTATCCTATTTGTCCTTCGATTGACATCTCTTCTTACCTAACAGCCATCTCCTGTCTGTAATTGTGTTGAATGATTTTATCAACCTACAATTTTCATTTTGCATGTTGATGAGAGCTTTAGTTTCTCAAATGATTTTATTTTTAAATTTTTATTTATTTATTAAAATATTTTTAAAATTGAGATTTTCATGTTTTGATATGAAAATGCTTTAATGCAATGAGAAAAGTTTACAAAAGGTGTCATCTAATGAGAAAAAGAACTTAGAGGATATAAAATGTTAATTATGTCAAGCGACTTTCTGATATCGCATGCAAATGGTGATTTGTAGTAATTTTGAAAGAGGAAAGTGGTTGAGAAAAATTAAGTCATCAAAAGACAAACAATAAGCAAGAACACAAAATATAATTTTCTATCAGGTAGTAAGTAGTATATTCGTAATACAAATAGATTCATTGCTTGATTTCTGTCTTGGTATGTATGCAAAGACTCTGTTAATGTAAATAGAACTCTTGTTCTAAAGTTAATGTGGGTTCTTTTCCAATAATAATTCTAGGATCTGAAATAGAGGGGAGGAAAGAAGCCTAGGGACGAAATTTAAGCACTTAATCAGGAAAAAAGGAAGACTGTGATTAGTATTTTCAATTAGTTTAAAAAGTTAAACACAAGTCAATTATGTTGACTGCCTTACTCAAAATGGCTAATATGTTTTGAAGTAAGATATTATGTATTTGATATTGTTCAAAGTTACTTTATTGTGTTTACTGTATAAAAAATATTATTTGTTCTCCTTATGACAGGAGCTTGACCAAATATATAGGTTCTACCTTTGCAGATTTGACCATGTAAGAAATGATAAGATTATCTTTGTAATCTTAATCAACTTCATTTAGGTAGAATATACACACAAATAAATTTACCTATTTTAAGTGTTCAGTTAATTTGAAAATGTATACATTCATGCATCTACTTCTATACCTCTATTTTATATACAATGTTTTGTGTATATAGTTTTATGAGTTTCAAAGTCCATATAGACTCATGTAATTATCACCACAATCATAATAGTGAACAGTTCTATAACCTCCCCCCCCCAATTTTTTCATGTTGTCCATTTGTAGTCAATTCCTCCCTTTTTAATCCAATATCACGGTTAAACCAGTCTATCAATCTGCAGTTCATCTTATGTCATTTTTATGGGTGTGAGCCCTCTTCTCAGCTGCAAAGGGTAGAATTTAAAAATTCTCTTTCTCCATTTATGAAACTATTCTTTCAAAAAAAAGAAAAATGTCAGCTCTTAAAATTTATTATAATTACATAACAAAATTGCACAGTTTCCAGCAGACAAGTAATTCTGTTATTGAACATAAAAAGCAAATAGTTTTGGAAAATAGTCCTATACTTGAAAACATATGGTATGCAATCTGTAGAGTTACATTTTTGAAACCATGATGCCAGATGAAAAGATAAATTTTCAGACATTTTATCCATGGCTTCAAAGAACTTTACCAGTAAAAATTATTAATCTTTACAAAAGACAAGATAAAAATACCAATGCATTCTAAAAATCACCTCACATCAGGACACATCAGGACAAAATCACATGGATTTGTTTGAAACAACTCATATAAATTTATTTTTTAGGAGAATCAAATTTCTCAAAATAGGCCTTCCAATTATCTGGTTTTTGTTTGTTTGTTTGTTTGTTTGTTTGTTTGTTTCTTCTGGCAGAAGGGAAATGTATCAAATGTGTTCCACTAGATGATCTCTTAAACTTGAATGAATACATGCTATAATGCTGATTCCCCTTCATGGGAGATGATATGTTTCTGGCTCAGTGATTCGAAGCAAAGTAGGAGCTTCTGTAGATGTCTGTTTTGCATTTCAGTATATTATAGACACTAGAAGACAATCTGAAAGCTCTTGTGACTCGATTGCTTCCCCATTTGCATGAACTATACTATGAATTCTTGCATTAAACAATTTCCATTTGGCTTCATTAAGTGATAAAATGAAATCTTGGTGCAGACATATATGCTTTGAACTCAAGTTTAGCTCTTATAAATAACAGGGTGTAGGAATTTTTTTTCCTGTTGCGATAGCTCATTTATTTCTCTCTGTTGTCATGCCTTTTGGCTCTCCAACAAGTAAATTGCCATATAAAGATAGAGATAAATATCTAACCTCATGGATCCTGGTTTCATTGGACTCTGCCACAGATCCTTCTGTGTTTCACAGAGATTTCTAGCAAGTGGTAGGAAATGGCGAACAAAGCCATGCTATCTGTTCCCTTCTGCCTATTCTTCTGATGCATAGTCATCAGAGAAAGTATAAAGACACCTTGACCATTTATTGATGTATAGTAGAGAAATTTAGAAGCAGATAGAATTCTAAATTTACTTTTATACCAGTCAGGCAGGTGGATACAAGTATATGGAAGAGACACTAAATATATTTTTTCTAACCTCCACATTACATATTTTTTATTTAGCTATTACTGCCCTTTTGTTATTCCATGAGTATTTACCCATTTATCAACTACTCCTATCATGCCAGGTATTTCAAGGAAGGGAAACCTTGAAGGCGTATGGCAAATACAAGCCTAATTTTCCTTTTGGTCTACCTAAGTAGTCAGTAGTTCTTACAGAAATAGATATAGTAAAGTGGTACTAAAGGTGCATTGAATAAAGCATTGCAATAATGAGAAAAAGAGAAGCCATATAATTAAATGTCCAAGAGAATTTCTCTCTCCGTATATTTTTCAACTTTATTGAGATATAAATGACATAGAACATTGCATAAGTTTAAGATATATAATGCATTGACAATGTAGGTATATACTGGGAATGTTTGCAACAATAAGGTTAGTTAAAACATATTCGTCACTTCACATAATTACCATTTTATTATTGTTATTGTTATGGTAGCAGTATTTAAAATCTACTCTCATAGCAACTTTCAGGAATACAATACGTTTACTTCTTCTTTTCTGATATAGTTACCTTTTACTTTATTTTATCTCCTAATTGCTCTGGCTAGGTCTTTCTAATACTATGTTTAATTGGAGTGGACACCCTTATCTTGTTCTTGATCTTAGTGGTAAACCTCTCACAACCATGTTAGTTGTGGGGTTGTCATATATGGTGGTTATAATGTTGAGGTTTGTTTCTTTTATGCCCAATTTGTCGAGCAACTTTATCATGAAAGGATGTCGCATATTTCAGATGTTCTTTTTGCATCTGTTGAGATGATCATATGTTTTTTACTTTACATTCTGTTAATGCGATATATTACATTTATTGATTTGTGTATGTTGAACCATCCCCCATCCCAGGAATAAATCCCATTTGACCATGGTGTATGATCCTTTTAATGTGCTTTTGAATTTGGTTTGATAATGTTTTGTTGAAATTTTTGTACCTATATTCATCAGAGAGATTGGATCATTTTGGGTTTTTTTTTGTTTGTTTTTTTTTTGTAGTATCTTTAATTGGGCTTTGTTACCAATATAATGGTGATCTCACAAAATGAGTTTAGGAATACTTTCTCCTTTTCAATTCTTTGAAGAGTTTGAGGAGAATTGGTGTTAATTCTTTTTCAAGTTTTTGGTAGACTTCAACCATAAAGCCATGTGATAGTGAGTTTTTCTTTGTTGTGACATTTTTGATTACTGATTCAACCTCCTTACTTGTTATTAGTCTATTCAGATTTTCCATTTCTTCATGATTCAGTCTTAGTAGGTTGTATGTTTCTAAAAATTTATCCATTTCTTCCAGGTTGTACAGTTTTTTGACCTATAATTGCTCATATTAATTTCTTAAGAGCTTTATATTCTGTGCTATCAGTTTAATATCTCCTTTTCCTTTATAATTTTATTTGAATTCTTTCTTTTTCTTAGTAAGTATAGCTAAAGATTTGTCAATATTGTTTATCTTAAAAAAAACTCAGCTTTGCTCATCTTTTTTATTCTTTTTTTTTTTCTATTCTCTATATCATTTATTTCTGCTCTGATCTTTATTTTTTTCCTTCTGCTAATTCTTTGGATTTTAGTTCCTTGAGGTGTAAAATTAAGTTATTTGAGATCTTTCTATTTTTTTGTATGTGTTAATCATTCAACTTCCCTTTTAGAATTGCTTTTGCTGCATGCCATAGATTTTGGTATGTGTGTTTCCATTTTCATTTCTTTCAAGATATTTTTTTATTTTCCTTTTAATTTCTAGTTTAATGCATTGGTTGTTCAGGAATGTGTTGTTTAATATCCACATATTTATGAATTTTCCAATTTTCCTCTTGTTATTAATTTTAGTTTCATACCATTGTGGTATAATTAGATTGAAATCCAAGTTTTCTAAGACTTGTTTTATAACCTAATGTATGATCTATCCTACAGAATATTCCAGGTGCACTTGAGAAGAATTTATATTTACTGCTGTTGAATGAAATATTCTGTATGTATCTGTTAGATTTCTTTGGTCTAAAGTATAGTTCAAGGTCAATGTTTTCTTATTGATTTTCTGTCTTGATGATATATCCATTGTTCAAAGTAGGGCATTGAAATCTCCAAATATAATTGCACTTTGTCTATTTCTTCCTATAGATTTATTAATTTTTGCTTCATATATTTAGGTCTTTCAGTATTGGGTGAATAATTTGCAATCATTTTATGCTCTTGATTCACTAACCCCTTTATCATCACATAATAACATTCTTTGTCTCTTTTTATAATTTTGACTTAAAGTTTATTTTGTCTGATATAAGTACAGATACTCCTACTCTCTTTTGATTATTATTCTTAGTGTATCTTTTCCTATTTTTTCACTTTCAGCCTATCTATATTCTTAAAGTGAGTCTCTTGTAGGCAGCATATAGTTAGGTCTTATTTTTTTAATCCATTCAGTCACTCTGTGCCTTTTGATTGAATAATTTAATCAATTTACATTTATACTAATTATTGATAGGTGAAAACTTACTAATGCTATTTCTTAATTGTTTTCTTATTGTTTTATTGTTTTTTTATTCCATTCTTCCTCTCTTGCTGCATTCCTCTGTGCATTGATGATTTTTCTTATCGGTATACTTTTATTCCTTTTTATTCCTTTTATCTCATAGTGTTTGCTGTTCGGTTACCCCAAAGCCTACATGAAACATCTTATAAATACAACTCTTTTAAGCTGGTAAGTTTGATTACCTATATAAGCTGTACCCTTTTCTCCCTACTCCCACATTTTATGTTTTTGCTAATACAATTTACATGTTATTATATTGTGTATTCATTAACAAATTGTTGTAGCATAGCTACTTTTAATATTTCTGTCACTTTATACTAGAGTTAAGTGATTAACATTTCACTATATTATAGTATTAGAATATTCTGAATTTGAATATATATATTTTCACTAGTGTATTTTATATTTTCATGTGTTTTCATGATACTAATTAGTATCTTTTCATTTTTTCTTGGAGAATACATTTCAGCATTTCTTGTAATGTGAGGAACTCCATAAGCTTTTGTTTGTCTCTCAAAGTGTTTATCTCTCCTTCATTTTTGAATGACAGTTTTGCTAGATAAAGTATTTTTGTTTGTCAATTTTTTTTTCTTTCAGCACTTTGAATATATTACCTCACTGTTTCCTGGCCTATGATGTAACTGCTGAAAAATCTTCTGGTAGTTTTATGGGATTCCTGTTGTAAGTGACAAGCTTCTCTTACTGCTTTCAAGAGTCTCTCTTTGTCTTTGATTTTAGACAGTTTTATCATAATACATCTTAGAGAAGATAATTTGGGGTTAAAATTTGGGGGAAATTTGGGATTTATGCATTTGGATGTTCAAATCTCTATCAAGTTTTGGGAAGTTCTCAGCCATTATTTAGTTAAATAATATCTTTGCCCCTTTCTCCCTCTCCTCTCTTCTCCTCCTTGGAATTTGTCCTGTTTCCTATAACCCCACTTTATATTGCTCACCATCTTCACTTTTTTTTTTTTACAAAAATCAGTAAAGTACATTGTAGAAAGTTAGAATATTTATATTTATATACATATATATATACACATACATGCACACACATATATCATATAAAATAATAATATTGTAGAAAGTTAGAATATATATATACACACATATATATATACACATATATACATACATGCACACACATATATCATATAAAATAATAATATTTACCAAAATAATGTTACACTATACATGCTATCTTATAACCTGTTTCTTTCAGGTCATGATCTGTAACCTACTGTGTACCTGTTTCTTACCTACTGCAAGATTATATTTTAGTTTTCCTTATTAAGCCAGATATGTACTTTAAAATTGGTTTGTCCATGCTAGAATGCAATCCAGAACCATGCATTATATCTAGATATTTTACCTCTTAGAAAACTTTTAACCAAGCATGACCCCACTATCACTACTTTTTAAGTGTGTTTTCTGTGTGTGCGTGCACACGTGTGTGTGTGTGTGTGTGTGTGTGTGTGTGTGTGTGTGTGTGTGTTCCACAATATTAACTTTTTGAAGGGATCTGGCTAGTGATGTCTTGCATTATATCTTACCTCCTGGATTTGTCAATTTATTTCCTCATGATTGTATTTGTAACTTCTTTCTCCAACAGTAAGAAACTTATCTCCCTTTATTCGTAACATGTCACTCATTTACTCAAGCCTAAAAAGTACCTTCAGAATTGCTAAAACATATACTGTGAAAAAGCAGACCTAATAACCAGAGATTGCCATGTGTTTGTGCTTCCTTTTTAGAAGTAAAATTTACATGCAGGGCATTCAATGTAAATCCTTAAGTATAAAATTCTATGAGTCTGACAAATGTTTTTATAGATGTTTAATACACACATTTCCAGCACCCCTAAAAAGTTGCTTCCTGCCCCTTTGAAAAATATTCTGCCTACAGAGGCAACCACATTTTTGTCCTTTCCCTTCATAAAATACTTTTGACTATTTTAGAATGCCATATATTTGAATCATATATTTGCCTGTCCAGATACTTTCGCTCAGCATAATGCCAAGTATATTGTTGCATGTATCAGTAATTTGTTACTTTTTGTTGCGAAGTAGTATTGCATTCATGACTGTAGCACAATTTGTTTACCAATGTACCTCTTGATGGATATTTTGGTTGTCTTTTGTTTATGATTGTTATAAACGAAGCATCTATGAATAAGTCCTTTTGAGTACATATGTTTCATTTCTCTTCAGTATATATCTTAAGAGTAGATAATAGAGTAGATGCATTCTTTTCTATTCCTACCATGAATGTATGGCAGTGCTGGTTGTATTTCATCCATGCCAACATTTGGTATGGGTGATCTTTTAAACTTTAGTCTTTGTACTGTGCACATTATTATTTCTTTGTGATTTTAATTTGTATTTCTGTGATAACTAAAGATATCAACACCCATTTATGTTTATCATGCATATGTGTGTGTGTATATATATTTACTTATATTTATATACCATACCTAGTGTGTATGTGTATCTGTGTGTGTGTGGATATACATTTATCCTACACCCTAAATGTAAACATAATCTCTTTTACTTTCTTTTAAAAGCTCATAGTTTTAACTTGCACATTAGGACTATGATCTATCTCAAATTATTTTTTTACATAGGATTTGAAGTAAAAATTGAGTGTTTTTTTCTTGTTGTAGTTATTAACATATCCAAGTTTTTCATCTATTTATTCCATTGTAATTGCACCATTTGTAGAAGGAATTTTTCTTTCCCCAATAAATTGCTTTAGTGCCTTTGTCAAAATCGATTTGTTTTAAAAGTGTCTGCCTGCTTCTAGACTCTATTCTGTTCCATTCTTTTATGTATCTATTTTTATTACAATATCACTTTGTCTTGATTACGGTAACTTTATAGTAAGTCTGGAAGTCAAGTAGTTTAAGTCTTCAATTTTATTTTCCATTTTTAAGATTGCTTTGGCTACTCTTCAGCTTTTGACTTTTTATATAAATTTGAAAACCTCGATTTCTACAAAAATGTTTGCTGATATTATGATTTCGATTTAATTGAATCTGTAGATCAATTTGTGCAGAATTTATTTCTTAACATGCAAATATATTTATTGTCTCCTTTAATTTAGGACTTTTTTCAGTTTTTAGTGTGGGAATAGTGTACCTTTTTTCTATCTTAAGTATTTTTTGATGCTACTGTAAAAATAAGTTTTAAAATTTTATTTTCCAATTTTCCAATTGTTTTCAACTAATATACAAACATACAATTGAGCATGTATATTGTTATATCTGTCCCGAACATTTTAACATTTCTAGGTATTTTTACTTATTTAAATTCCTACTTCTTCATTGAGATTATGAAATATACAAGTGCTTTTATTGTATCCTTGTATTCTTTGACCTTATATTCACTAATTAATGTCTAGTAATTGCTTGCAGATGCCTTATGACTTTTGTGTAGACAATCATGACATTTTCAAAAATGTCATGAATACAAATATATATATAATGCATTTCTCACAGGAGCCTGATTTCGTAGGTTGGAAATAGTATTAGAAAACAAACTCTGGTCTCTATGGGCCTTTAGCTATATTGGGGCAATATTGCTTCTAGGCTCTTTTACTGTTATTTTCAAAAACCATTAGTTTCTGTTGGTATTTCCAATTCAATTTTAATATCTTAGTAATTCCTTTAATTTCTCTGATTTTTAAATTATATTTATATTTATTTATCTTACCCTGAAAATCTTGATTCTTGACATTATTAACATGATTTATTAATGATATGGTCCCTCAGTGAAAAGGGACTAGTTTCAAAATAGCAACAAATAAAATTTCTTTAGCAAAACTGCTTTTTAAACAAAACTACTTTAACAAGAACTACTTAGTATTTTTTTTTTTTTTTTTTTGGTCCTAAACATTATCCTTCTAAGTGTATATAGCCAAAGTTGTTATGTTAATATTTTTATTTTCAACTTACATGAAATAAATTTAGTCTAATGGCATTTGATATGAACACTTTTCTATTACTATATTTATGATGCCATTTTAATACATTTTTGGTGGTTTTGTTTTAGTTTGTGTTTAATTTTAGGCATTTTAGAATTTTTTTGAATTATTTTGAAATTAGATTATGCATTTTTATTATCAAAATTTCAAAAGTATATGGAAAGTTTTTTACATAGAAGTTTTGCTTTCACACCTGAACCTTTCCCACACTGCACTTATTGTTCAAATATAACTCAGAGCGGGAGTGAGAAGCTACACCTTTTATCCCCCTCCAAAAACACACATTTTCCATAAATAATTACTTTCATTAGTTTTTTTTTTAATATTGCTCTTTAGTTTCTTTTTGCAAATACTACCAAATGCACTCCTCTTTTTTCTTCCAAAAAGAAAAAAAGTATAAGCATACTACGTATTATATAAGTATTCTGCTCCATGTTTTTATCCCTTAAGAATATATCCTGGAAGCCTATCCTTATCATTTCATAGAAATAATCAACATTTTTTAACATAGATAGCTCAGATAATCAGTAGGCACTGCTAAGCATCATTGAGGCCTTAGCTTATTTAATTCTCTCAAAAACCCTGTAAGGAGCCTATAGAGAGCTGTGTCACACAGATTTCCCTCTCCATGACTGAAGCACTCATTCCCTCAGCTGTTGGTAGTGTTTGCAGCCTACACTTCTTAGCAGACCATCTTTAGGACTCGCCTTTGTCTAAAGGGCCTTACCCTATGTTACAGCCCTTCCCAAAGCTCTGTTGGTACACAAATTTAAATGCAAACCCTGTCACTCCAATCTGAAAGGATTCTGGGAGAGGCAGACCATCCTACTCCAGGGCTCTCATTAAAATTGGCTGAGACCTTTGCCGTGACTTTATCACTCTTAAATTTGTTCCCTGCTCAATCCTGCTTCTTTTATCCCCCACAAACAGCACTCTCTAAGACACTTCCTACACACAGTTTCTTTATGGTGACTGTGTCCCAAGGAATCGAACCTATAATATCTTATGGAACATATTCCATGATGATCTCAATTTTACAAATGAGAAAATTAATACATAGAGTAAGCAATTAATTGCTCCAAAGCATCAACTGTTAGGTGGGAGAGCCTGGATTCATACCAAGGTTCTTCTGTGCTGTTTGTACCAATTTACAGCACTATCTGATCCATCTAATCTATTCAGTCGTTTCCTACCTCATCCTAAAGCACTTCAACTTCCTTCTAATACCTTTGCTTTTACTCTTCACCCTCTCCAGTCTACAAGCAGAGTGGTCTTTCAAAACCTCAAAAGAGATCACTCCCACACATAAAAGCCTTAAATACATTATTCTCGTACTTAAGACAGAGTGAAAAAGATTTTACATCTCAGACAGAGCTCTCGATTTGCTAGTGACTAAATTTTCTGCTCCTAGAATTCATATGTTGAAGGCCTAACCCCAATGTGACGATATTTGAAGATAGAGCTTTTAGATTTAGTTTTTAGAACTGTGAAAAAATAAATTTCTGTTGTTTAAGCCACTCAGTCATGGTATTTTGTTATGGCAGCCATACAGATTTAGAGCAGACTAAGACACCATTATTTGGTCTCTGCATCTTCAAGCCTCATATCTCCCTCCTCTCCTACTGTTCTCCTCAATTCAGCTATGCTCATAATGCACTCTCAATTGTCATCTGAATAACTATCTGTACCACCTTCACCTGAACAGCTGCTGCTTAAGCATCATTTTATCTTAAAAATTAACTACATAGAGTATTTTTTTCCTGAGCCCCTTATTAGGTGAGCTCCATTTATTTATTAGCCCTCATGGTATCTTTACTTACTCATAATTATCACCATGTTTATGATTATTGGGATTCTTTATTGTCTTTTGCTTACTTTTTATTGATGTTTAACCTACACAGAGAAAATACATAAATCATATGTGCACCATTCAAAGAATGTTCACACAGTGAACACACCTGTTTAACCAGCATCCAGATTTTAAAAACGGGACATGACCAGCATCCTCGAAGCCTCTTTGGGTCCATCCCATTCACCATCTTTTATTGCTGGCAGCAAACCTGCTTTCTAACAATATTGAGTGGCCTTGTAATGTGTTTTCAATTTAATTCTGCTAAACTGTTTCCCAGAATTCTCTTTCCTATAAGTTTTCAATTAGGGTGAGGCACAAAAAGAGGTTTTTATGGGAGATCGAGAGTGCAGAAGTGAAGTGGCAGCTGCTTTGTAGCTCACATGTATTGCTGCTAATTGCTGGCTCATCTCCTTTCTGTGAAATAGCACACCGTTCTGTAACTGCTCCACATTCCCCTACATCCATCTTCAGATTCTCCAACTTCTGGGCCAGGTGTACATGCTTATTAGTCAGCTCTGTGATGAAGAGCCCCAGATTCTGTGGGCCACTTGTACCACCAATGTCAAAGGCAACAAAAGCAGACTTTGATTTCACTCCATCCTCATGGGCTTTGACTCACGCTTCCAGCTTGTTCTCCCCGCCCCAACAACCCCCCTCCCCACCACTTTAAATCCATTTTCTTTTCTCAACTGCCTGCTGTATAAATCTCAAGCTCCACTATTATCCTTATAGAAACTACTTAAGTCTGTCCCACAATTAGGTAAATTCATGTCCCTGTAAGGAACTGTATCTATTTTTCTATCTAGATATATGATATAGATAAACAGGTAGATAGCTCTCTCTATATATCATACTTACATATATATAAATATAAAAGGTTTGCTTCCTTGATTAAAATTTGTAATTATTCAATTAAACTTTATATTCTCTCCCAGTCTGTAAGCCCCATGATGTCAGAGATCATTCCCCATTTTCTGCTGTCTAAAATTGGCTCAGATAAGTGGCAGGGAATTCCATTCTATCCCCTGTTGAGGCAAAAATGATGCTTTCAATGGCTTGCCAACATTACATTCTCTTCCTTTTTCCTTCTCCTCTGGCTATAGCAGCACTGGGTGTTCGATTTCTCTCAATCTCTCTCTCTCTCTCTCTCTCTCTCTCTCTCTCTCTCTCTCTCACACACACACACACACACACACACACACACTACAGTATAGAGAATGAACAATCTCTTTTGCAATGAGATTATTACTAATAATTAACACTGACCAGGAATTTTCTCTCTGAAAAACAGAATTCTCTTCAGAAACTTGTTGTTTATCTATTCATTAGCCCTTAAAATAAATTATTGTGGAAAATAATATGATACTTTAAAAAATCCTCAACTTTATCCTTACAACATACTCTAATTGGATTGACTTCATAAAAACAAAATATTGTTAGGTTTCTGCCTATGAATCTCTCCCAGCACTCCCTCTTCTAACCTTATTTTCATGTCCTTTGACTAATTTAAAATCATATTTATCAGTGTAAGCCTTACTAACTCCTCCAAGAATCTGTTCTTGGTTTCTCTCTCTAAACTACCACATGTGGTTAATTAGATTAAATTACCATGTGCCCACAACACCCCCATCACATTAGTCATCACACCATATAGTTATAATTATTGCTTGTGTAGTTGTCTGTTTCCCCACTTATCTTTAAAGACATGGAAAATGTCTTATTCTTTTTAGTATTATCAGCGCATAGCACATTTCTTGGTGCATTTATTTTCTCAATAACAAAACATAAATAAACTCTAATCCAGATAACTTAGACTAGAGTGAAATATCAAGTATTCTTTGTGCATATCACCTTGGAAGAATACCCAAGAATGAGATAAGGTAAACTCATATTTCCTGTAAGTTATCCATAAAACAGTAATATCTCAATAGTTTACTTGTTTCTTATTTATTTGGTCACCTGAGGTTGTTCTGACCACTGCTACCTAATTTTTTCCTTTTTTCTGGTAGCCTAAAAATAATGGAAGTACCTTTATCATATGAGCTATATGCTGATAGTACTTGTTGATGTCACCTACCAGGGCAGAAAATGTCCTTCTTTACCAGTAGTATAACTTTTCCATAATTTGAGGGTTTTCTGTAATCAAGCCTTCGTGGTATCTGGGGCATACAGATTCTTAATATCCACAAAGATTGAGCTTGCTCTGGCAATTTCACAGTCCATTTCTAATGGTCTTCCAAACCACTGTCCTTCTCCTCACCCCAGTAGTGGAAACCCTTTTAGGGGATAAAATTATTCATGGTGAGGCTCTAGTCATGCTGTCTCCCTTTCTTCATGAGTCAGGATGACTCAGGGCCCCTGACAGATTTCTCTCATTGCAGACGTCCCATGAATCTTCTTCCTTAAAATACAGTTTCTGAATCATTGTGCTTCTCATTAATCTAATCAGAATTTTGCAAAGCTTACCTGACTTTTAAGTGTGGAGTGGATGTGATGTAGAAATTGGTTATTACTTTCAGGCAAAGAGACAATATAGTCATGACTATATATTAGGCTAATATTTACAAATACAAAGAAACAGTACCTAAATACACTGCTGCACATATAGAAGAATTCAAATTGTGGAAAATGATCAGTTAAGAAAATATGTACTTGAATGAGAGAAGAGAAATTATTAGAGCCTTGTTACTTAAATCGTCATTAGACCATTCTTTATCAGTGTAGGGCACAAGAAGTAAGAGGATTATTAAACATCTACCGGTCAGAATGTTTTGTACCTCACTTTCAAGTGAGCTGTGCATTTCATATATAGGTAACTCATTAGACTAACAAAGGTCCCCTTGCAAGTAAAAATCTTAAATTCAATAAAATATTTTCCAATGGAAACATCTACCGAAATATACTATTTTTTAAAATTATTTTATCTTTGTAGTTAAATATGGATATATATGTAATAAAATTTGCCATTCTAACTGTTTTTTAAAGTGTATCGTTCAGTGATATTAATTACATTCACAGTGTTGTTACAACCATCATCACTTTCTAGTTCCAAAATTTTTCATCACCCAAAACATTATTTATCCATTAGTCAATAGCTTTCTCCCCACAACCTCTGCCTTTGGCAGCCTCTACTTTCTGTCTCTATTTGTCCTTTCCTAGAGATATTTTGTATAAGTGGAGCGATGTAATATTTGTTCTTCTGTGACTGGCTTATTTTACTTCCTGTAATGTTTCCAAGGTTCATTAATGTTGTAGCATGTATTAGAACTCTGTTCCTTTTTATGGCCAAATAATATTCCATCGTATCTATATTTCACATCTTGTTTATCCATTCATCTGTTGATAGATGTTTGAGTTGTTTTCACCTTTCGTCTATTGTGAATAATGTTGCTATGAACATTAGCATACAAGTATCTGAGTCTTCATTTTAATTTCTTTTAGATACTTAGGAGTGTATTGAATATACAATTTTACATTGTGTGATGCTAAAGACAACTAAAAATGTTTATCACTGTGCCAGATATATTTTTTAAATATGAAAACTATTTAAAATTTTTTATTACTATATATATTTTGATTTAATATAGAAGATTATAAGCTAGGATTATCCAATAAAGTAAGGCATTCAAAAACTTGTCTTTTTCTATTGAAATTTGATGCCATTACACATGAATGTTCTATTATTTGTAAGGACTTACCAAGAGTTAAATTTAGTTCTTAATAGTTAAAATTAGTAGCTAAATAATAATTAACAATTAAGAAAACACCATTATGTATGCATCTTCCTGAATTCTCATGGTAAACTAATAGAATTGTTATATTTTCTTTATCATGACCAACCCCATTATTGAGAATGCCATTGCATAAGAAGAGAGCATGTATTTAAAAGATAAATAGTAGAAATATCTATGATAATAAAGGAGAATATATGCAAACCAGTAAGTCATTGAGACAAAGAGTGAGACTTTATGAGAGATAAACAAACCTGAGAGAAAAAAGTAATGAAATTGTTTGCATTCTTTTCGACACAATAATAATAATAGCAGCAAAAACACAGAAGGAATCTGAGCAGGACAACTGCACATATGCCACTCCTGATTGTCCCAGTGACAAGATCTCCATTATTTTACTAATGACCATAAGATAACAGCAAATTAAATATTGTGGATTCCATAAAATCTAGCTGTCTCCAGCTTATGAGACAATCTGAGGAGTATTTGAGAAGAGTTTCGCTGCAGGTAACTGACGACATTGTTAAATGGGATGTGACACACTGGCTTACTTGGGAAAAAATGGAATGTAAAGAAATAGTCCCAACTGATGTACAATTGACTCACTCTCATCTGTATGGATGGCTCCGACAAACAACTGGGGAAGAAAAAAAAAAACTCTTACATACAAAAAGCTTAACTTGAACCTGTATGCTTGACAGATATTCTGGACATTATTGGGTTTTACTTCTCTCACTGAATGCTAGGAGTCACTCTCAGAAAACGAACCACCTAGGGAATGTATGCACATGGTATCTATCAGCTGGAAGTATCGATACTTGGAAGAGTACCCAAAAATCAGGGATCTGAGACAAGAACCCTACCTCTCTCTCCCTCTCTCTCTCTCTCCCTCCCTCTCTCTCTCTCTCTCTCTCTCTCTCTCTCTCTCTCTCTCTCTCTCTCTCTCTCTCTAACTCTTTGAGCTCTATCTGTATTAAAGTTCAGAGATATCTAAACTGCCTATTTCTCGTATTACTTTGTATGCCCTTTCCATCACCCTTAAGGACTATAGAAGTGAGGGCAGACAGTGCAGCTAATAAGAGTCTGTGGTTTGACATATTGACTGAATGAACAAATGAATGAAGTAACTGATTCAAGTTCTCCCAGTTAGAAACTTGTAGTCAGGATTCAAGTTCAGTTTCTTGGCCTCTAAATTCTATGTACATCCACTGAATCATACTATCGTAAATATGACAGATTGTGCCAGACTGTTTTGTTATCATGAGGAAAAACAATGAAGTACAGATAATATAAAAATTACATCCAGTAGAACATTCACTAACATTAGTTCTCAAAATAAGAACTGCAGAGGGGGTAATTTCAGGATTGTTAACTTCAGCTGCTCAATAACATCTTTGGGGACTCAAGTCCTTTCCGCCTTTCTGCTCAGCTAACCTTAGCATGCTGACTTCTCTTCTTATGATTACAACTCAAATGCAGCAGATCCAGCCATTATTAAATAGAGAAATGCAGGAAAAGAGAGGAAAATGTTTCCTTGACTTGTGTCTCTTTTTAAGAACAAGAATAACTTTCCCAGAAGCCCCAGCCAAGTGGCTTCAGATCATTGGCCAGAAATACATCACATCCCTTTCCCTAAATAAATAAATGACGATCATGGAAACAAATTGTTGAGATTTGCTTCAGCTAATCAAGATTCAGCCCTGGGGTGAGTTTCTCTGGAAGCACATCCCTCCTGATATCTGAAAAAATCAGGAAACCTAAAGTATTTGTCACTTCTATCTTACAAACTTTGTAACCTACCAGAGTGGGTAAGAAATAGACACCCGAGAATTTTTGAATTTTTCATCCTTATCTCTTCACAAACTTCTAATAGAAGAGTAAAAGAAGATAGAATCGAGAAGCAGGATTTCTCACTTGCTTGACAGATCATAGCCAGGACATGAGAGCTTAACCTGTAATATTTGTTTTATCAGTTTATGGTTGTTTTCCACACAAAGACATCAGATTTTCCATCTATAAATGCAAACATGAAATTGCTTTGAGAAGGAAATACTTGTTTTTTCTTTTTGATTTAGTTTATGATATTTGACATGCAGGAAAGAAGAATACACAAGAAAGTAAAATATAGTGCTGGTGATCTGGTGTTTTATATTCACACACACATACACACACACATGTATGTATACACACACATGTATGTATACACACACACACACACACACACACACACACATATATATATATATATATATATATATATATATATAAAGAATGTGGATATATGAAATTCTAATTAAAATAGCAATAAAAAGATTCTATCATTGGTTCAAAAATGTGTTTCCCATTTCTGCCTGTGGCCATTTCAATTTCAAAGTGTAGGCAACATTTCCTTCTAATGTTTTTCCCTTGTCAAAAAGCTCTGTAATTTAGACAATAGCAAGCAGAGCACATGATTAATGAAGCTGTGAATTGAGGATGGGACAGCTGCTGGATCACAAAGAGTTGCTTTGTGGGCATGTTACTACACGTACAGCAAACTCTACAAATTGATCATTTGTTAAGTTAATTGAATATCTCTGAGTTTCATTGTAACTTTTGGTTAGGCTAGGACATAACCAAGTGTTTATACCAACGTAGGATGGCTAAAGCAAAGCCATTAGGTGTTATTGATAGAATCAGCATTCACAGCATTCAACAAGACTGAACCTTAGCAAAATAATCAGGCGGATGTACATGTCCTTATCATCCTTAATGTCCACCTTCCCCCGCAATCTGTTCCCTCAATGAAGAATTCAGCACTCTTCCAGGAATGTTCAGTTTCTTAGACTGACCTCACGCATTTCCAATCAAGCCTTCCTGATATCAATAATCAAAGTTTGTTTATTTGTTCCCAAATTTCTCCTCACCCTATCAAGAGTACCTGTCATGTGTCACATCTCTTTTTCCTTGTAATAGAAATTGAGAAGGAGATGGAGATCTGATCAATGGTAGAGAATGAATAAATTTGTAAATAATAATATGCTTTTGCTTTCACTTACCATTCCTCCCTCTATTAACAGAAATAAAATATTGTAGAAATATGCTTTCCTTTTGTGTGAGAAAGATTGCTAAAGAGACAGAACTCATATTGGATACATATGAGAGCCTTCCAGGATGATAGGAATTCAACCAACTCTTATTAGCTTTCACTCTACTACTCCACTAATCCAGCTCTTGCCAGCCATGTTAGTAAAACCAAAATTTGTGTCCTAGTTCCTGTTCTAATTGCTACAGCATTTAGATATGGCTGATCCCTCCCTCCTCTTTAAAAGACTTTCTTCATTTGCCTCTTAAAACACTGCTTTCCTGATATATCTTATACCTCATTAAACAATCCATTTTTAGTCTCATTTTCTGATTTCTCCTCCCCTTGTCAAGTATAGTATCTGTGATTGGTAGTTGTTTTTTTTTTTTTTTCGGTACTTTGAATGTATATATCTTTATCAATGAGTTTCATATTTTCTTACACTATCATGTTGCTGTTTTAGTGTCCTTTTGTTCAACTTGAAGAACTCCCTCTAGCATTTTTTGTAAGGCGGATCTCTTGGAGATGAATTCTCTTAGCTATTGTTTGCCTGAGTGTCTTTATCTCACCTTCATTTTTTGAAGGACAATTTTGTCAGGTATAGTGTCCTTGCTTAATAGGTTTTGTTTTTTTTTTTTTCCTTTCAGTACTTCAAATATGTGTGTGTATCTGTATGTGTGTGTGTGTGTGTATTTTTTTAACTTGATATTTTCCTTTAGCTTTTCATTTATCTTGGAGAAATAACTAGAAGTGGAATTCCTGGAAAATGTCGTTAGTTTATGTGTGACATTGTAAGAAACTGCCAAGCTGTTTCAATGTGATTGGATTATTTTACATTCCCAAACTGTTCTACTTTCTCACCAATACTCCAATACTTTGTATTTTTTTCCTCAAATAGAATGGTCAGAAAACCTTTCTTAAACAAAATTTGAGGAAGAACATGAAATATCTGAGGAAGTTTTTATGTGTCTGTCAAGGGGAGGAGCTCTTCAGGTGAAGGGGAGAGCCATTTCAAAGACCTTAGACCAAAAAAAAAAAAAAAAAATACATGAAATGTGTGGTGGAATCTGGTTTGGCTGGAGTGGAAGGAACCCCAGTGAAGGAAAGTGAGATAATGGAGTGGTCATATTTTAGGATGCTATGGCCATAGTGAGGGCTTTGGCTTCAGAACAGAAGCAGTAACTTTTATAAGTTTTGAGAAGTGAAAAGATTGATATGGTTGAACTGTCGAAAAAAATTATAGGGGTATGCAGAGTAGAGCAGGGAGATGGTTAAGAGGCCATTGTAGTTATCCACACAATAAAAACTGGTGGCAGGGACTGAGATGGAGTCACTGGAACAGGCGAGAAATAGGATTTTGTATAAATCTAAATGTAGAACCAGTATAATGCCCTAGTGAACCTGAATATTGTGAGGGAAAGAAGATAATCAAGAATGACCCAAGATTTTCCCCTGAACAACTGATTTCCCATTAGCTGAGACTGGGAAGAGTGCAGTTAGAGCAAATTATGGAAGACTATCAAGAAATCTGCTTTAGATATAAGATATGTTTTAGAAAGGAAATCCAAGAGGATATTTTGAGTAAAAATTGCATTTAAGAATCTGAAGTTCAGAGGAGAGGTTCCAGCCAGTGAGATCATTAGTGTAGAGACAGTATTGAAAACTGTTTTACTGTTTTATTCTATATACAGGGTAAGTTTACTTTTGTTTGTTTGTTTTATTTACATAACAGTTTTGAACTCCAGTTTTCACACCACTTCATAGAAATCCACACACCATTTAGTAAATATCGCAATTATATCTGTTGACATTCCAGCTGTACTTATGGTATCTTCCTCTCTCTCAAAAATCAGAAAACCAAGAAGAATAAATGATACCCGGCAACCTTGCCAGCTCAGCACATCAGGAGCACTAAGTGTCTAACTCAGGACATGTGCAACCAACTTATGGGGTAAGGAAGTATTTAAGACAGCAGATAATTATAATTTTCCATTTTTAAAGGTTTTAAAAATAATTAGAAAAATAAATTCAAAAGAATCATTTTTAGGTGACTAAATCATCTAACTCTTTGAAGCAACTTAAACCATTTTGTACTGTGAACATTTTATTTCATTAAAAACATCACATAGTCTAAAATCTGTATAATATATATGTGGAACAGTATTTTACTGATTTGAGTCTGAAGTAATAAGTATAATGAAAGCTACATTTGATTAACTGTCCAATAGAAACAAAGGAAATCATACTCTAGGAGATTTGAATTTTAAAATATTCATATATGTGTTTCTCATTAGTGGTATTAGTCTAGGGTTACATGTGTACAGTTGATGATACAAAAGTAAAGTCTTGGTGGCATAACTTTGTCAGATTTTTTAATTTCATTTGCTTAGAGTTGGAGGGAACCGACTGCAGCAACATGTCTTGAGATTTCTTTATTGTTCAGTTATATCCCGCTGGGCTTTTCTCATGTTCAAAAACACAAATTGTAGTTAGTAATCGATAGTTGTTCTTGGTATTCAGGCAACAATTTATATGTTCTTCTGTACCCTGTGTACTTGAAATAACATTCTCAACTCCTCTTTAATCAATTAAAGGTGGTTTCAGGCCCTTGCTACATGATTTGTGATAAGTAAAGCAAACCTCTTTTAATAAAAATGGGGCGATGTACTTCCCTCTGGAACAACCATATATGAATATCTACAAAATGCCTGGAACTACATTTTTTAACATGTAACTTAGAGTTCTCCTTTTCAATCAATTCAGTATTTGTTTTTACATTGACTGACAGAAAACTTGGAAACAGAAGCTAATTTACAGTGTAACCTCCTAGCTTATGTCCTCTCACAGAACATACCAAAAAAATTGCTCAACTTTATGAAGAGAGATGTGTTTTGTTTTGGTTTTACTTTTAATTTTCTAATAATTACTGTTAGAAATTATTATTATTAGATTCAAAAGAACTAGCAAATATAGTACATGTATTCTTATACAATTTCACGCAGTGGTTAGTTATAGCCTACAGATTTACAGTACAATATCAAAACCAGGAATTTGATGATAGTACCTAGTATGTGATAATTCCATTGTTCTGTGTCATTTTGTTACATATGTAGATTCATGTAACCACCAGAGTGTGCATTTACATGAGATGTAATATAATAGTGTTTATTTAATCGAAAGGTCAGTGCTCATATATATAAATAAGGACTGACTCTCAAGATAATTACCTTAAAAGATTATACATTTCTTTCAAATATGGATATTGTGTTCAAGATATTTCTGAAGCTCTCATCTCTTGCAATTGTGTTTCTAACTCATTTGCAAAAGCGCAAAGGAAACTCAACCTAGAGCATTAACCTTGTCCTACAGTTTTATTGTATTCCCTTTTAAGATTATTGTTTCATGCCCTGCTTTGGCAATACTAAACCTTCAGTTCTTTTCCTAAACCTAGGACTTTCTCTTTGCCCACTTCACTCTCAGCAAACTGCTTTGCCTCCAGATTCTTTGAGAAAATAAGACCCTTAGACATGAACACCTTTGACTTACTATTAAACCCTGCTTCAATGGGGGAAGTAGCCACCTTCTTATCCAAAATCATTTCCACTCTCTCCTATTACCTTATAAATGACAGAGAGATAACAAGAGCTTTTCTGCTCGATAAAGGTTCCTGATGCTCTTTCCTCCTCTTGCAGGTCTCATCAACTATACAAACTGCCATCCTTCCCATGCCCCACTCAAACCCAAGGCAGCCTGGTTGGTTAGTCGACAAATACTTTTTCTGCTTGAAGTTAAAAGATATAACTCTTTTAGTCATGAAAAAGGGTTGGGGATAAATATCAAAGCAGGAGTTGTGTGCGATTTTGTATTAGAACCTATTTATAACAGTTACATGGCTTGCAGCTCTAGCCATGTGTATGCTGGCACATCATGTCCTGCCTTCAGAGGTAGAATGCACAAATCATGATTTTCTAGGGAGTGACACGATCTTATGACAATGTTGTTTTGGTCTCCCTTCATCAAATCATTGAATAGAATGCTTGTGTATAATGTGGTATTATAGCAAAAGTGTTCAATGGATAGTTTATGGTTGATAATATACTTTAAAATAGGCTCTGAGACATAATGTAGAAAATAGAGTTAGTTTTATTAATACTTGAACACATATATTTCTCTATGAAATATATACCTTCAGTGTTGTGAAGACATTTTAAGCCATATTTGAATATGCTTCACCTCACAGTTTGAATAATTTCATTGTTATGAGTTTGACATATTTCAATATTTTGAATAACAGAAAACAGAAATATTTGATTTGTGTGATCCTGCTATGCGTATATAATGCTTTCTCGGAGGAAGTTTGCCTAGTTTTGTGACCCAATTAGAAACTGCTGAAGTAATCAACAGTAATTTGGAAAGTCAGTGAACCCAGGGGTCTGTAAGTAATAGTGAAGCTGATCTGCTACTAGTGTTTGCCTCAAGATTGCCCCCATTTCCTAGGCAAGTGCTGTTCAAAATTTTAAACCACCTCAGGCTAAAACCTGTTAAATCCATTGTCAGTTCATTTCCAAATCCTTCTTTCTCCCCAACCTGAAAATATTTGAATTTGTTAATCCATTTAGTCAGCAGTTGACAGTGGAATTTTTGCTTACTCAAAGCAAACTGGAAATTGCCTACTTTTTCCAAACCCCATTCTTTGTCTTACACTCAGGTCATTTTGCATTTCGTTCCCAGTAATGTTTTGCATATGGGGAGTGGCCCACCTGTTCTCTCTCTGTGGTAAAGTCAGACTTGCATTTAGAATATGCACAGATTTAATAACAATTACCATTCTATCCAATCTGCTGTAAGACTATGATGAAATTTTGGTTCAAATTTGTCAGTGAACCACCTATTTTGAGGTTGTTAGAGTACTGATGCTGGAACAAAAGTGGTTTCTTCTCGAGCTCCTCAGAGATATCATAATGAAGTTTCCTGGTTGGAGTAGTGTAGAAAATCTATTTTGTGGTATTTAGAAAAGGTAATGTTGCAGGTGTCAACACGCACAAATGAAATTCCAATCATACTGTGTCTAAATAGGCAAAAAAGGGGAAGAGTAGATTGTATTAGAATAATTCCCTCATTCACAATCATCTATTGCACCTGCCGAGTTAATGTTGTCCATTAGCATCCCAAAGTAATTAGTATTTTATTAAGGCATGATACCTGGTATGGTTAACACTAACTCAGTTGGTAAATGCTGTTTATTTGTTTTTTCAGCATCCATCATTACCGTCATCAAAGCTGTTGGTCTTTGTCGCCTATGGCCTTTATTGTCTACTGAATATTATGAAATAATCTAAGAATTTAGAAAAATTATCATTGCTCTTTGATATTTATAATACTGAATTTTGCACAGTTTATGAACGGGGATTGAAATGTACTCTAAGTCGAGCACTAGGGAATAAATACAATAGTAGTAATTTTTTTAAAGCAAGATTATCTTACTCTGATCTAAATATCTATAGGAAAACAATATAATAAAGCCCTTGGCTGATAAAATATAGATGTTTCCTAAAATGACTCTCTACTTTCACTATTGCTTCCCTATAGTATAGTCTCAGCAGAGCGACAAACATGATTCTTTTAGCATATAAGTTGAAGCACCTTATTCTGCTACTATCCATTTCACTCAGAATTAAAACTAAGGTACTCAAATGTCCTTTAGAGACTTTTTGAGGTGATTCCCACTATCTGACTTCAACCCCCATATTTCTCCTTATTGACTGTGCTCTGCTCTTAGAGCACTTACATTGACTTTTTTTTCCCATATGGGATATTCTTACCCCTATATTTGCATAGCAACTCCTGAAAGTCTTTTTTCACCTCTTAACATAAGGTATTTCACCACACTACTTAAAATTAGAACATCAGCATCACCTCAGGATGCCTGCTTTCCTTTGCATTGTTCTCTCTGTTCTTTTTCTCTACAGCCCTTATCTTCTTCTAGCGTACTATATAAATATTTAACATGCTATATAATTTCTCAAGAATTTTCAAGCTTTTACTCCATTAACAAGTCAGCCTACCACCATTTCATGGCTGCTGGCAAAAGACATCAGAATGGGTCAGAGAGAAAGAATGGTATTACTTATATCACAGAGAGCCACATGAACATCAGCATATTTGTATCAATTCCTCTTGCTTCAAGTTCCATGGGGAAGATGTGTATGGGCTCAGATAGATGCCTGCACAATGACTGTATAGTGTTACAAGAGATAAACCCTGAGCTTAGGCAACCCAAATTCTTTTATAGCATGCAATAAGCATGCCTACTCTTTGTTCCAGAGGGAAAGACAATCTCTGTTTTCCAAAGATGTTCATAGTACAAATATTCTTGTCAGTAACACCCGGAAAAAAAAGACAGTCAAAGCCTCATTAGCAAGATATGCAGAAACACAGCAGACCCATGGAAAATTGTCCCTCAACTGTAACATAATGTTTACAGTTTATTAAATGTCTATTCCCCAATGTAAATTCCCTAAGTGATTTATTCATTCACTCAAAATACACTCAAAAAGCATGGAAAACGGATTTAAACTTTGTTTTTTTCAATCTACAGTTCCCAAATCTCCTACTTCCTCCCTTGAAGACTTTAGTCGGAGTAATTTCTATTAGTTTCAAAGCCATAAAATGGGAGCAATAAGTAATGCCTCTCTAACACATTGTGGAAAGACTTTAATGTTAAGGGTCATTAACTATTAGAATTCTCCAAGGCTCAGACATAGCTGGGAAATGGGATCTCATTGTTACTCTCATGGCCTCATTCTGGCCATACATGATGACTCTCAAATATATTTACTTTTCTCTGATATTTAGTCTTGTCTGTCTTATCTGACCTCATAAGCATATGCATCAAAACTGAATTATGCTTACATTCTCAACCTGGGCCCACTTTTAGAGTCCCTTAACACAGTAAATGGCACCTTCCTCCATTTATTTGTGTAAGCCATAATCCATGAGTCATCTTTGATTCTCTCTCTCAACCCATTCCACCCTCATAGTCAATCACTCATCATTTCTTATTAATTTCACTTCTTAAAAATCTTTGGACTCTATCTGTTTTTCCTATCTCTACTTGTAGAAACATAAATCCAAAGCCAGAGATCTCCAACTGAAATAAATTCATATATAACCAACCTTGTATGTAAAATTTCAAAAAAAAAATATATATATATATATTTTTTTTTAATTTAACTGTAATGAAAAGCATAAATAGAGGCCTGGCTAGGCCGAAAGACCTAATAATGCTGTCAGAAGTTTGCACCTATATAAAGAATCATTCTATTTTTGAAAGCTACAGTGCAGACTGATACAGGTCTATTGTATTGGATTCCAGTACCAGGAGCAACTTTGTATCTGTGAATTATTTCCCAAAATTGCTAGAACTCTTAGTGACTTCCCAAACACACTGCAGTATAATTATGTCTCCATTGACATAGTAAATGCATTCCTGGAAAATTCAGTGTACACATAAGTCATGCAAACATACTGTGTGTTTATATGTAAAATGTAATTAGATTCTAGACAGGATTTTTCATTTATATGAAAGCCTATGCTTTTAGTGGGCCATTCTAAAGTTTTGTGAGACACAGCCAATTGTCTCTTTAAGTTTAATGTCCTGCATCTTGCCTGATATACCTAGTAGACCTGGACTATACTTACCAATAAGTGCCAGTAACCAGTCGCCATCCTCCTAAAACAAACAAACAAACAAACAAACAAACAAAAACAGAACAGAAACAATCTTATTAATTTCCAGAATTGTCCTTGAATGGGTTGGCTTTCCCATTGCGAACTGCTGCTACAGGCCAAGTTATCTTTATTCTTAACTCATTAGCCTCCTAATAGACTTTTCAGCTTCACTTTTATCCCCTCTAATTTTTTCTCTGCCTCAGCCAGAGCTGTTCCTCAAACCCAAATTTTGATTATGGCACCTGCATTAGTCTGGGTTTTCCAGAGAAATAGAACCAATAGTATAGAAGATAGGTAGATAGATAGATTTATAACAAGAATTGGTTCATCCAATTATGGAGGCTAAGAAGTTCCAACATCTGCAGTTGGTTTGCTAAAGATCCAGAAGAGTTGATGGAGTAAGTTCAAGTTCGTGTTCAAAGGCATGTTAGGGACCTTCGTCTGTTAAATGTCAATCAATCTGTTTGTTGTTGGATTGTGATGTGGTCTGGTTTGAGATAAGCTGACATATTCCAGGAGAGGAGGTAGAGTAGGAAGGGAAAGTAAGTTCTAGGAGACTTGGAGGATCAACTGTGTACCGGCTCTTAACTCTCAGTATTTTAAAAGCAGTATGGCTGTTGAAAGTAACCTAAATTATTTTATTATTATTATTGACCATCAGTTGCATGCAAATATTTAGAATTAAATATAGTTAACCAGTAGATTTTAGCAGTACTCTCAATCAGCTCCACTCCTGGAAGACATTCTTATAGAATATGTAGCCCCAGTCTTCTTTATAATACATTGCACAATTATAATTTTACTTTTATTTGTAACATAATTTGATTGAATTTTCTACCACTAGATTGTAAATTCAGTGGAGGCAGAGGCTATATCTAATTTTGCTCACCAGCTTGTACCGAATACCGAAAATAAATGTGGTACATATTGAATTCAATCAGTATTTACCAAAGGAATGAATGTTAACATCTTTCATATAATTAGTGCTCAACACATCTTAATTTCCTTTATCCCCTCTTCCTTACCTCCAAGCATGACATTGAATACCTGTTTATTTTAATCAACACATATCAGTAACTTCCAGATAGTCAGATACCTGAAAGTTTAAGGAGCAAAAATTAAAATTACATAGTAAGTCTTAGAATTGCCTTTTATAATTCTAGTATTATAGTAGACCATGAAATGTGAGACATTTTGTTTATATAGTTGCTTCTGTTTCTTACCTTTTGAGCTTTGGGTAAACTCAACCCTAGATCTCAACTTTTGTTTCCTTCTCATGCCAGACATTGTGTCTTCTGTTATACTGAAAATATTGTCAGACTCTGTGCTCACCCTCAGCAACTTCATTATGGAGGAAATGGAACTCTAGGCTTCCATGATCCAAGGGACTTAGATTTAAATGAAACAATAGAGTAAAAGGCAATTCATGACTAATTATCAGCTAAAAAAAATGGCACAAAGAAGAAAATGTTTCTAAAGAAAATAAAAAGAAATTGTCATGCCCAGGTCCAAAATGAATTAGGACACTCCAAACTAAGACAAAAGCTCATGATTAAGTCATGGATGGTTTTCAAGTGTCACTTATATACTTTCAAACCTTGAAATTTCCAAAACAAAAGAGATCTGCAATTTTTCTTGTACTTATTATCTAGTCTGTTCAATGTTCCATGTAGTTTATGCCTCTGTGAAATTCAATATAATTGGTTTATGGAAACTGAACAAAAGCCTAAATTCAAAACACATTTTAAAAATCAAATTCATTAATTTGGTTCACATACTCATTGACCCTTTCCCGCCAACTCTACCATACTTTGTATTTTTCTGTAATTAAACCTAAAAATATGTTTAGATGAGATCATAAATAAGTGTGGTGAGAAAATATTTTATTTATTAGCCAATATGACTTTTCCACTATTTCTGTAACCCTGTTTTTTTCCCACTCTCACCCCATCCCAACCGCAACCAAACAAGAAAAAAACATTTTGCCAACATTGTCTTAAAAGAGGTATCATGTTGGAGACTGCAATGAATAGAAGAATAAAATATTGGCTTTTGCCTTTTAAATAAAAAACCAGGACCCAGGAAGAAAATAGATTTGAAAGAATACAAAACCATATGAGTATTTTTAACATGTAGAGTCTGGATAACATTTGCCACATAGGAAGAAAAGGAGAACAGTATGAGGAAAAAGATAAATAGAGAAAATTTATAAGAAGGTCCTGCACAGTACTCCTCTCTCCAAGCTTATTTGGGTTATAGGGTATTAGAATTCTTAGATTGGTTTGAAAATCTAAAAGCACAGAAGTGTATCTTCCAGCCACAGAGAACATTTTGGGAAAATGGCAAGTTCTTCATGTTATGGGAAAAATTTTCCTGTCTACCCTAGAAGAGCAAAGATATGTTAAAAAAA
>NW_011888803.1:16645896-16652477 GCF_000151845.1 Pteropus vampyrus
GAAAGAAAGAAAGAAAGAAAGAAAAGAAAGAAAAAAAGAAAAAACTTTTATTGTCCTAAAGAATTCACAGATTTCCCCATCTCTCAATCCAGTAAATGAAGCAGCTAAACATTTCAAGGGCCTGATAGGTGGATGGTAGCAAGTTGAGGGGGAGCTGGAACTGGAGTGCTCCTGTAGTCAGAAGCTTGAGACATCTCTACAGTTCCCTGTGTAAGCTGATGTCTACAGAGCAGGTGAGATGAAATGTGGCTCAACAGATGTCAGCTTGTAGTGATAATAACCAAGAATCAGATGTTCCCCACCCGTAAGCATGACACCATGAAAAACCCTGGAATTCAGATGCCCTGGAGAGGAAATAGTGGTAGGAAAATAGTTTGACTGCAGTTCATTTTTTCTATCCAAGAGGAAGTAAATTAAGAGCACAAAGTAAATTAAGTTGATGTATGGAAAATTAAAAGATAATATTTCTTATATCTCAGATGTTTGGGAATTTTCGGTGAAAAGCTTTAGAGAATGGCATCGAGTGATTCTTGCCTCAGTTATAAACTGTGGTCTACTCACATCCAGTTTGGATTGCTATAACAAAGTACCACAAATTGGGTGACTTATAAACATCAGAATTTTATTTCTCACCATTCTGGAGGCTAGAAGTCCAAGATCAGAGTGCCAGCATGTTTGGATTCTGGTGAGAACCCTCTTCTGGATTGCAGACTTCCAGTTTCTCCTTGTATCCTCATATGGAAAGAGAACTAGCGAGCTCTCTAATCTCTTCATGTAAGAGCACTGATCTCATTCATTAAGGCTCCACCCACATGACATAACCACCTCCCAAAGGCCCCAACTCATTCCATCACATTTGGAATAAAAATTCAACATAAGAATTTTGGGGGGACATAAATATTCAGGCTATGACAGATCTGGACAATGATATCAAGATTGATTAAGATTTAAATTTCCCTACAATCTGCCATGATAATATTATAGAACATTTTCAGAAAAAAACAACCATACCAAGAGAAAAGCTAAAGGGACACACCCTGGTGTTATGTGACTATCATGTTCTATCTGCTGAGGTTTTAGACAATTCTTTACGGATGTAGACAGAGGCACCCATGGTGTCCTGTTCTCCTTAATCACTATTTTCCAAAATACATAGGATCAAAGACTCAAGAATGGAAGGGGCAGAAGACAATTAAGTAGGCAATGTTTGTTATCGATCCAAAAGAAAATATATGCCACGTACATTAGAGGGACATTACATGAAAAGGTACCACTTTTGACTAAAAATTAAATAATAAGTTATTGAAGAGGCAAAGCCATGACCAAAACACCAAATGCATAAAGATACCGAGCATTTCTTTGCCTCCATGTCACCCATCAATTCGACTTTTCTTGAGAAAGAGCGGGTGGAGTAAGTACCCTCCACTAGATACTCCCTGCCCTTCTGTGTTCTTTGCCATGGACAACCTGATCTTGCCTGTTGATTTCTAAATTCCTCTTATTTCCCTACCCTATGCTCCAACCTACAAACAGTTTTACATAGTCCTTGAGTTTTAGAATGAATGATTTGGAAGAAAGTGTTAAAATAATTTGCATGAAATTAAATATCTAGCTAACGTACCCAGAGTCTGGCTCCCTCCAGGTTCTACTACGCTCCTTCTTAAATCAGTCAGAACAGAGAGAAGTGATCCTGGATGTTAACATATACCCATTCACCTACATGGATGTTGCAGGTCAGGGGTGCAGAGGTGAAGCAGAGCACATAAAGCATAAGAAATCGATTATTGAAAACCCCTTTTTGTTCCTAGTGGGGTTTGTCTAATGCATATAATGGTTTGCAGCACATTGCTGGGGGTAGTACAATCTAAGTGGCTAGTTATAGTCTATCATACTTGTATTACACTCCAATAAAATTGAGGACAATTTCCTTCCTGAATAAGGCTGAAAGAGTGACTCTTTGGAAATCTCTTTCATATTCATAAATGCAGCTATCTAGTCATTTATCTTTCAGTGTTTCTCCAAGTATATTTCCCAGAGCCATCATTTCAGAGTCACACAAAGAACATGGTAAAAGTTGAATGTGATACTCTCGCGAAAATCTCCTGAATCAGTAGAGATGGGCCGAGGTCGAGATTTGACCTCAATTTATACAACTCATTTCTTCCCACTAAAGAGAACAACTTCTCGAGCTCTTCAGAAACCTTCTTGCTGCCCTTAGCATGGTTTCCCAAAGCAAGTGTGGGCCCCATCACAGTGAGCTGTAGCTTCTTTGGTGTGCAGTGTCTCTGAGTTTCATTAGGGTGAATTGGTCCTCTGGGATTCTGCCCTGTTGGGTGAGCTGAGATTACAGAGTGGATGAGCAGCCAAGGGAACAGACCGTAGCCCCCGAATATCGCTGAATAAGCCACAGCCGTGTGTGCAACGCAGAGTGTAGATCCCATCAAATTTATGGCCAACTCTGTTTATAATCTTGTGGCATATGCCTCTGTAGTGTTTGTTTATAAAGGACCAAGGCTCAGCGTATTATGCATCACAAATGATATACTGTAGAGTTTCCCAGGATAAATGAAATATGTCCATTTTGTCCCATCTGGATCTTATTATTTTCTTTTCCATGATTAGCATTTTGGCAGTTTTCACTCTTCCAGTCTGCTGTTCTGTGTGCTCAGGGGAGGCGAGGAGTTGAGCTCTTTCCAAAATCAGGATAGTGCTGCATGGAGAGAAACTACAGCTGAAAGGGCACTTTCTTTATGGTAGATTCTCCACACTCGGGCAAAGGAAGCAGAGGTTGTGAATATGATTAGTGGGAAGTGAAAGCACCGTGAGATCAAGGCTTGCATGAGTCACAAAGTGTGGAAATGTTTTTACCAGATGACAGTCAGGATACAGGAGAGTTTCTGTCCCCTAGAACCAGCTGAGCTGGTGAAATTCTCCACGTACAGTTTCGCTGAGCTGCAGAAGGAGGCCTTGTTCTCAGTTATGAATTACTGTGCATAAGATAAAAATTGGGTCATGATGTTCATGTGACACCTTGTTAATTTATGCTGCAACAAAAACCAAACCGAAATAAATTTGCTCGTATGTGGTAATATGACTTATTATTTTAAAATAATGCTATAACAGAGCCAAAATCTGTTTTTCATTTTTGGTGAGTTACTGGGGTAGAACATAGAAACAAAACAGCCCACAAGAGCAAAGGTCTCTTTTCACTTGTGAAATAGACATAACTGAAAAGTCAGAGGCTTCCTGTGCTCATGGCTTTGCACTTTAAAGAGAATCGTCTATGGTTCTATTTAGTTTTCTATTTAAACGATAATAGCCTGTAATTGATATTTTTAAGTCAGGCTTTATGTCTTAGATTTAAAATCACTTGCCATTTTGTTTCACAAAGCATATTTCTATTCAGAATGTTATTCATATTTATATTTATAGGCTAAACTTTCACTTGCATTTACAGATTCAGGGGTAAAATCCGGAATTTAGAAATAAACATGATAATAATCACTGTATAATACTCAAAATAAGAGAGAAAACCAAGAAACAGCCTTTAGAGCTCTGATTAAGAACTCTACATCAAAAGGCTTCCCAGGCTTCAATGGCTGGGGTACCTTTATATTTTTATGCTATTGCAATTAAACTTTAAACATAAATAGTTTATACATTTTTGACATATTACTAGAGATATTGCTGCCACTTCAGATGATGAAATAAAGCATTTCATTCAAAACAAAATTCAAAATTTTCTAGTTAAAATATGGTTCTGATTATTATATTTAAATAGTTTGCACAATTACTGAATCTTCCATTGGTATAAATTACTCTGTCTATACTACCAATCTATCTCTATAATATATTGTATATTTTATAATATACCGTCAATTGATACATTAGTTCAAAATATTAATTCTCTCTCTCCCTTTTTGGCTTCTGCAGAAATACTGCCGATTGATTTTACTTCTAGAATCAGACACAGCTGTAGCTCCTGAAAAGATTCATCCACAGGCAGGAACTTTATAAAAACATACAGCTACCTCTTCATATCTCCTCTCTCTCACAATCTTTTAATGTTTAATATTTGTGATACCTTAAGTCTGGGGAATATTTTAGCAGTCTCTTGGAAAGCATGTAAAAAGTCTAAAACCTTACTGGCCATCCTCCAAACACTTTAGATTCAACAAGCCTGAGGTGGGGCCCAGGAATCTGTATATTAAATGACGTCTCAGGAGGTTCTGATGAAGATGGTCCAGGAATCACAGTTTGAAAAACTGCTTTAAGACCTGTAGTCTTGTGATCAAGAATGAATCATAGGCTTTTTTTTTTTTGGTGCAGCTTAACACTCTTGGAATTAAGCTTCCCCAAAAGAGAGAGCCAGGAACCTGTGTTTCTTGATCTTCTGTCTCAGAAATGAATATCTGCTCTGTCTCTTCATGACAGCTGATTTCCTGACATCAGAGGCCAGATGCTCTGAGTAATGACATTCCATTGCATTGATCCTCAAAACCCTCACGCCATTTCCATCCACCTGTTCTCTGACTCCTTGTTATTTTCAAGAAAATGAAGAAAACCACAAATTAGTAGAAAATATTTACAAAACATATATAATAAATATATAAAACTAACTGATTTTCATAATATATAAAGAACTGTAATTAATATTTCAATAATAAAAATAAACAACCGAATATTTGAAATGGGCGAAAGACTTGAACAGACACCTCAAAGATGCTATAGGAATGGCAGATCAACATGTCAAAAGATGCTCAACATTATTAGTTATGAGAAAAAAGCAAATTAAAACTACAATAAGGTATTTTGTCTATAAGAATGATAAAAGCAAAATAACAATATCAGGTGTTGCTAAAACAGAGCAACATAAACTTTGTAAATTTCTGGTGGCAATAAAAAATGGCGCAACCAATGTGAAAAAAAGTTTGCAGTTTCTTCCCAAGTTAAAGACACATTTATAATACAACACAGCAATGCCACTTATCCAAAAAAAGAATCCATATAAAAATCTAGTCATAGGTTTAGGATAACTTTATTTTTAAACGTCGATATCTGGAAATAACTCAAATGCTCATCAACTGATCAACAAACAATGTTACATTCAAATGATGGAATACTAAAGAATAAAGCAGACTTTTCATGCATACAAAAAATAGATGAATTCTAAATGCATGCGGATTTTTTAAAGAATCCAGACCCGAGAAACTTATAAAATACTGTATAAATCCATTTGATTAATACTCTAGCAAAACAATGGGACAGAATGTAGACCACTGATTGGCAGGGTCTGGGAGAGGGAAGAAGAAATTGACTACAAAGGTACATGAAGGAATTTTTTGATATGATGGAAATTATCTGTGTTTTTATTATAATGGTAGTGATATGACTGTATGCATTTGTCAAAATTTATAGAAAATTGCACCTGAAAAGGGTGAATATTATTGTATGTAATTTATACCTAAAAAAACCTAATTTCAAAAAAATTAAGTTTTGTCTGATGGCAAGAGCAAGACTTTTCATGGGACATTCCCTGTGATTTTGCAGCATAATAGCAAGCACTCTTTGTTCTTTTATACTCTTTGAAGATAGAAGCAAACTTTTTGCAATTAAATTTATTCTAACTGAAATTCCATAATCTTTAAAATCAGACTTCTCCTGACCTCATAGTAATAGATCATAAATGAGCTGAAAATATATCCCCTTAGTAGTTTTTAAGGATCTGAAATGGGAGAAGGGAATAAAGGTTGTGAAAATTAAACCATTTTAATAACTTCAATTCTATTTAATCCAGTGATCTCTAGAATCATTGGTTTATATTATTGTCATGTGTGTCTACCTCAGTATAATATGCACATGCACATGAAGCAGTGAAAGTTAATTATGAGGAAAAACAAAAGCAACAATAACAAGCCTATCAGTTTGGGTTATTTTAATATTTAAGTCACGGTTAGTAGTCACCTTGCTAAAACCATTCCCACTGCTTACTAACCATTCTCTGGCCACCTGTGGAGTCGCCGGAAGATTACTTGCTATACAAATAATACAACCCATGCCATCCGGTACATCACGGAGATTTAGTTATCACTGGTGTTGGAGAGACCAGTGGCTGAGAGCTGAAACATTACACAGATGGGCTCTTTGAAAATCCACCACATCCTGTCTTTTTCTGTCTTGAAAACAGATGAAGTGACTTGGTTGGAGAACCCCTGCTGCAAGGATAATGGGGCCTGACTACATGGGCACAGCTTTCCATGACTTGCCGTGTGAACCATAGCATTTCATGCGAAGAGCAAATTTATGAAAATAAATTAGCATCGATTCTATAGCTGAGGCTATTTAGTGCTACAAAAATGTAATGATTTTGTTTATTTAAATAAAACCTTTAATGAAGGCACTAATTTCCAACCGAATGGATGCGGTATTCTTACCATCATTTGAATTTCTCAATAATAAGAAGAGGTGTTTTGAGCTTTGCTAAGACTTCATTGGAAATTAAATATTCACGATTGTTAATTAAAATGGATTTAAGGAATGAGTAGATTACGGATTTACCTTCGTGAATGCAGTGACCTGGG
>NW_011888803.1:16652527-16691872 GCF_000151845.1 Pteropus vampyrus
TAAACCATTTTAATAACTTCAATTCTATTTAATCCAGTGATCTCTAGAATCATTGGTTTATATTATTGTCATGTGTGTCTACCTCAGTATAATATGCACATGCACATGAAGCAGTGAAAGTTAATTATGAGGAAAAACAAAAGCAACAATAACAAGCCTATCAGTTTGGGTTATTTTAATATTTAAGTCACGGTTAGTAGTCACCTTGCTAAAACCATTCCCACTGCTTACTAACCATTCTCTGGCCACCTGTGGAGTCGCCGGAAGATTACTTGCTATACAAATAATACAACCCATGCCATCCGGTACATCACGGAGATTTAGTTATCACTAGTGTTGGAGAGACCAGTGGCTGAGAGCTGAAACATTACACAGATGGGCTCTTTGAAAATCCACCACATCCTGTCTTTTTCTGTCTTGAAAACAGATGAAGTGACTTGGTTGGAGAACCCCTGCTGCAAGGATAATGGGGCCTGACTACATGGGCACAGCTTTCCATGACTTGCCGTGTGAACCATAGCATTTCATGCGAAGAGCAAATTTATGAAAATAAATTAGCATCGATTCTATAGCTGAGGCTATTTAGTGCTACAAAAATGTAATGATTTTGTTTATTTAAATAAAACCTTTAATGAAGGCACTAATTTCCAACCGAATGGATGCGGTATTCTTACCATCATTTGAATTTCTCAATAATAAGAAGAGGTGTTTTGAGCTTTGCTAAGACTTCATTGGAAATTAAATATTCACGATTGTTAATTAAAATGGATTTAAGGAATGAGTAGATTACGGATTTACCTTCGTGAATGCAGTGACCTGGGCGAGAGTATAGTTGCATTTTCGAGCAAAGAAGAAACATGATTCTGGTAAACTAATTGGTTGCAGGATGAAAATCAAAGGATAGGAAAGGTTTGATATTCTTATTCGCTGTGATCATCACATACTAATCTAACAGTCATTTATAGGGTGCTAACTTATGTGCAAGGCACTGATTTAAGCCCTAGGGGAATAGTGAGAACAATCCATGCTTTCTAGAATCTCCATAAAAAGTTACATGGCCTCAGTGAACATTAAGCACTAGATATTAAGACAATGAAAATGCCCTGTCTGCTGTATCAAAATAATAGTTCCAATCCAACAAATGAACAATTTCACTTAAATCTCCAACAGTTAAAATATCACTGAGCTGGAGAAGGAATGGGAAGAATATAACATGGAAAACAGTTAAAAATAAAACCAAACTTATAAAATTTATGCCAGAGACATTTTTAAAGCAAGTTATGACTCATTAATAATCGCTTTTTATTATTAGCATGTCAGTGGCACTTGTTTAACAAGGTAAACCTTCAGACTATTGTTAGAATGTGCCTAATATATTAAATTTATAGTATTTTATTGGGCATGTTGACTGTGCCTGTTTTTAACTATAATAAAGATTTGAAATAAAGCTCACAGGGAGAGTAGATTTGTATATTCATATGATTTAGTGGAAAACAAATACCTGGTTTGTACATTCATCCTATATTAGTTATTAACAATCCATAATTATAATAAAAAAATGTTCACTTGTCATCTAGCATGAGCAATAAGGAAAAAGGTCCAGAAATTATTTAATTATTTATGTTAGTTTTTGTTTCCAAAACAAATATGTGCCAAAAAAAAAAAATGAGAGGGGAAACATCATTTTTTTGTAATTAAGCAAGACATAGTCAATCTTGTAGACTGCAAGATGGATGTAATATTTTGAGATTTGTTAATTACAGGAAAAGGACAATAGGGATGCAGTAGAAAACAGAAATAGAGTTGGGTTTATTTTTATCAGTTCAGACTCTTACTTTTTTATTGTGTTTGCTTGTGATCAGGGAGAGCTCTGAGACCAACAACCTGGCACACATTAAATGCCTAATAAATGTCTTTTGCGATCAAAATGTGTATACAGAGATTATTAGATTTACTGTAACCCAAAAATGTCAACCAAGACCAACTTGTTTTCAGGAAGACCCAGAGAAAAATTTGATATCCACGCAGAGAAGGATGTAGGAATGCTATTTATGTCAGTAAAGAATTAAATTTTTAATTGCAATACATAAGGGAAAATATATGTAATGAGATTCACCGCATAACATTATTTCCATATCTATGAATGGTATATAGTAGGGGAAACCTAAATCAAATATCTATATTTCTTTCATTTTATAAAATCACTCTCTTCACCACCACCAAACCTATTTAAGTGCTATTTAAATAAAAAGAATAAATTTTTTTAGAAGATGTAGTAAAGTGTTACCCTACAAGCATATTCTTTCAACAAAAACCAGAGTACTTCTGAGTTCAGGGATTACTTTAGGAATCGCTAAATGAGCACAAACAAAAAGAGTTGGGTATCAGCTGTTTTGTTTTGTTTTGTTTTGTTTTGTTTTGTTTTAGTACATATATAGAGAGATATATACTTTAAGTACATGTATTTAGACTTTAAATATTAGGGATATCATATATCTATACTTTAAATAACACACACACACACACTTCATGAGAGAGGTAGTGGGGACCCTCCTCAAGAGATTAGCCAGTTTCTTGGCTTTTGGTTTTACATTCAAATCAGTAACAGTATTTGACTTTAGATTACCGCTCAGAATTCAGTATTTGATTGCACCCTCTCCCTGCGTGATCTTAATTTACAACCAAGCAGGAAATACTTTTACAAATTAATGTAATGGCCAAGTCTTACTGCAGTACATTCCAAGATAAGAAATAGTCAAAGGGTTAGAGATGCAAAGCCATAAGCTCCAGAGCCTACAATTAAATGCTAAATTAAAAAGAAAACCAAAAATTCTAAACTTTAAAAGGGTTAACAAAAACATTCAGTAGAAAAGCACCGTTATCCAAGCATTATTCCGAAGAAAGGTGAGCACTAAAAGAGATTTGGCTGGTTACCATCAACCCAAGGAGATAGATAAAATGTCTGGTCAAAGCTTATTTCGTTGAGTATATTAATGTTGGAAGCAGTTATTTCTAATTTTTAAAGGAAGCCTGAAAAAATATATCAGTCTTCCTTTAAATGTTTTATTAAATATTTTTTCACAAAGAGTTCTTTCTTTAGCTGAAATGGTGACATTTATAGATTTGAAAGCTGAAGAATGTTGGTTTTTAACCTTTGTTCTCCAAGTGAAAAATGCATCCAGTTTTATTTAGATGTTTATATGTTCCAGTAAAATGTATTTGAAACCTCTTTAACAAGCCACTGCCAGGCATTTGAATGGAAGATTCTCTGTGAGATGACAAAATGTGAACTCTTTTTCACAGATACAGCATCATTTGGACCTTGAAAACATGTAAAAAAGTAAAATGTTTCCAGTGTCTCATTTAGAATGAAATTGCTTCCCATGAAGCACTTAAACTTACATGGTAAAAAATTCCAGATTAAAAATACAAGTAAATTCTATGAATACACTGACAAAATAGTTACTCTTATAAATCTTCCCAGAAATACAGATAAATATTTACATCAAGCTCAAAATAATGCTATACGATTTACACTAGAGAAGCTTATTCCTACTGTCTACTTATATACAGTGAGATTAGGGAATTTTTTTTTTAATTTCATGAGATATTTATGTTCCTCAATCAAATACCTGTTTTCTATTTTGAGTATGTATTTCTGACTCTAATAGAATTTTTAAAAATACGGTAAAGCAGTGAAAAAGAGAAAGGTGTCTTGGATCCTCATTTCTGTAGGATTTCTTATTTTAATATTTTTTTATTTTCTGCTAAAAATAAAAATTCTAGTTTTGAATTTATGAAAAATATGAGAGAAATCAGATAAGCTTAGTAACAGTTTTTTTTCTTTCTAGCATTAATTTGATATCATTAATTTTTACAAAGCATTATTTTCTTTCAGCATTAATTTGATATCGTTAATTTTTACAAAGAAAGTAGTATAGTGTACAGAACATGGACTTTGGAAGGAAATATGAACTCATTTCCCAGTTTTTCCACTTTTATAGCTATGTAATTATGGAAAAGTAATGGGGGAAAATTTGTATCAGTTTTATCATTTATGTGATGTAGATAATAATACTATGCTTGTAGGTCTATTATAATGAGAAATTTGATTAATATATTAAAAATAACATACATATTAGGTATTCATTAACAAAATCAATTAATTTTATAAAAATTTCTTGTATAGTTTTTCAATAAGCGTTAACCTGTATTTTTAATCAAATTATAAGATTCAGAATATAATAAAACCAATAGAATAAATATATTATGCACATAAAGTATAGATGAGGTCATTATTTAGATGGTCAGTGATCACACCTTGTTGGCGATGCTTGTTGGATCTCGTTTTTACAATTAGAAGTGTACAGTTAGGGAAAAACTTATTCGCATACAAACTCCTTTTTGCATTTCCTATAGAGTAAATTTTAAGGGAACACTAGACAGGCCAAAAATATTAAGTCTAGTAAACTACTTATATTAAAATTCTAATTTATTTTTAAAATATCTAAATAAGAGGGCACATATATCATATGTGTACAGTTTAAAAAAAATAAGGATTTTTCAGTCTGGATAAGGTAACATAGACTCATTTTTTTTTTTTTTTGCTTCTCTCCACTAAGCACAACTCTAAAACCCGATGTGCCACAGCAGTCAACCAAAAAAGAACTAGCACAGGTGGTAGGAAAATGGCAAGCTAGTTTGGAACACCACCCAACAGAAGGCCACCCAGATCCAACACGTCTCAAAAGAGGGCCGTTTAGGTTGCCTCCTTCTCCTTCCAGATTGAATGGACATCTCTCTGGCGACATCAGGAGAGCTCAACATCTCTAATAAGAGCCATCAGTTGAGAGCCCCACCAGGGATGAGCAGCCAGGGGAAGCACTCCCCTTCTCCACTGGGCCTGAGACTTACCTTTCCCATCAAGAGATACCAAGGAGGCTGGCAGACTGGAAAGACCCAGTTACATAGAGCAGCTTGGTCCAGGGAGCCCTTTTGTTCCTGTGGGTCCAAGACCCTTTCCTTACCCAGTATCAGTGGGTACAGCTGGTAAATGAGATGCAGCCAAAGCAAGTGGTATGGTCTTGGAAAAAAATTTTTTTGGCCCCATGTGCTGAGATGCTCCTCCTTATGGAGACACTTAAGCAGCTGGAGTCTGAGGAAGTTACTACCACATGTCTTCCACATCAAGAGACAGTGAGTAGCCTGGCCTGGGAAACCTACTAGCCTCCTTCAGGTAACTTCAGCAAGAACTAGCAGGAGACCCAGCAGCACCAGATAAATGAAAGAAAACAAAATAACAGCATAAAAGCTCTGATAGTTAAACGGCCATTGGAACCGCAGCCCACAAAATCAGCCATGACCAGATCACAAACCTAAGGAGAGCAAATGCCTAATAAAATACAAGATTTAAATAAGACCCAGAGTCTCCTAACATAATAAACAAAATGAAGAAGATAGAGTAGAATATCACCCATTGTACCAAGAACAAAAAGTCACAACTTTAAAGAGAAAAAGCAGTGATCAAGTGATGCCAACACCGAGATAAATGAGATGTTAGAATGCTCTGAAAAGGATTTTAAAGCAGCCACCATGGCTCTGGTAGTAGCAGTCACAAATGACAGCAGGCACCATTGGATTCTAACAAATTTTCATAAGTTCATTAGTACCAACAGCAGTAGCAAGTTACTACAAGTGGTTTAGGTAATCGAAGGCTACTGAAGGTTCCAGCTGTTTTGGTAGCCCTGGCCATAAAAATAGTGATGGCTTCCAGTCAGTGACAGCAATGCTGCCTTAGCGGTTCATCAGCATCTAAACTCGATAGCAGAAAAGGCAGCCTAGAACAAAAGTAGCTCCTTCAGCTCTGGTAGTCTTTCCTTCTACCTTTCACTCCTCCAGCTCTTGCAATACTAGCATACCTCTGTTTTAAATAAACCTTCCTTAATTTAAAATATTTAGTGTGGTTGATTTCTGTTTTCTAGGATTGAGCAATGACTGATAAAATGCTTAACAAGCTTAATCTAATGCATGTAACAATTAAATAATACACTTTTTTTTTCAAGCACACAATATTTATAAAATTGACCAGATCTGTGCCTAAAATTATGTTTCAAAAAGGTTAAGAGGATTATTTTAGTACAGACCATATTCCTTCATCGCACAAAAATTAAGAGAGTAATCACTAAAACATAAAAATTCAATATATTTAAAAATTAAGACATATTCTTAAAGAACTCATGAGTCAAAGACATGATTATATAAAAAGGTAGAAAAATATTTTAACTGCATAACAAAACACTTTATTCCCCTGGTCCCTTGTGTATGGCTGTGACACTCTGATGTGAATAGGTATAGATTTATTTGTTACGTACCGCATGCTGCACGTTTGGATCCTGCATCTGTAAATTTTAACCTTTCATCTACTCACCAAAATTCTGTCATTTTCTTTTTAAATAGTGATGTTGCCCCATCTCTTTATCTCTTTACCTATCTATTATATTCGGGATAATTTCCTTACATGATCTTTCAGATCGCTAATTCTCTCAGCTGTATCTTATTTGCCACTAAATTTGCCTCTTAAAATTTCTCTCATTTTACTTTTCATATCTAGCAATCCTATTTGATTGTTTCAAAGCTACCGCACCATTCTTTATAGACTTTTACTCTCTTCAGAATATTCAAATTTTATGTTTTTAAATACCTAAACATAATTATTTAATTTTTAATAATGTTAATAACTGAAGTATTTGCATATCTATTTCCGCAGTCTGTTGTTCTGTTGGTTTTTCATGGTATTTTCTTTCACTAAATTTATTAACTTTGCTCATTGTGTTCATTTTACTAAGAATTATATTTGTATGGTTTATTTAAAGTCTGGGAGACATTGAAGCCTTTCAGAGAGGTTTTGTGCTTATGTTTTCTAGGCCTCTTGGATAAATACAAACCCAGGGTTACTTTAAACTTAATTATTGCTTTGTGGTTTTTCAGACCACAGAGATGTGAATTCAGTCTCCAGGTTTGAATGAGAGCTTGCATTGGGTACAAATTCCGGGGTTAGCATTAAGTTAAAATAGGCAATTTTGCCTTGTAGTCCACTTGGGGTGGATGGAGTTAGGGCAGGGATCTCAATCGATACCAGTCCATGGCCTGTTAAAAACTGGGACGCACAGCAGAAGGTGAGCAAGCGAAGCTTCATCTGTATTTGCAGCTGCTCCCCAGCACTAGCGTCACTGCTTCAGCTCTGCCTCAGCTCCACCTCAGATCATCAGACATTAGATTCTCATAGGAGCACCAGACCCTGGTGCCAAAAAGGATGAGGACAGCTGGGTTAGGGGACTCCTTTATTCTTGTTTTTGTTCCCCCTCACCTTTGTTCTCATTTTTACATCTTTTTAAAGGTACAGGCTTTTGATCTCCCAGATTTCTGAGAGGAAGAATCTATTAACAGGCACTGGACTTTGCCTCACATACTACAAGCCTTATGTGGCCCTGAAAACAATCATCTGGCTTCTCAAACTCTCTCAGATAAAAATAGTTTCATTTCTTTGTTCTTTTTCTTGTGGTCCCACATGCATTCATTCCCTCAATTGAGTATTTCTTAATCATTTGTCACCTCATTGGCACTTTTAAGGTGATTCTTTGTATGTTTTTCCAGCATTTTTATATTTACATACTTTCAGTATCTAAAAGTTTCTACTTAGAATCTAACCTATTACTGGATATTGGAAACTTTATTTTTACAGTAAAAAAATGTCATCATCTTGGATCTCAATGGTGTTTTATTCTTTAGACTTTATTGAAATGAAAAAGACTGTAATAGAGCTAGCTCATAGAAATCCAAGAGAGTAGAGATTATATGTATATATATGTCCTATTTTCTGTAGAGCTGGTACTGCAGCCTGGATTAGGAGAATGTGTTACTGATTTTTGCTGTTGATTGATTTCCTCGTTGATTAGTTATATATAATTTTGAGCAGAAGTATAATGAGTGGAGAATTTCAATGTGATCCTAATGGTATAATCAGGGATAATATGATTGAATCTATAGCAGTTAAAAATCACTTCCCTTAATGTCGCCTATTACATCTAACCGATCACCAAATCCTCTGTACTATATTCCAAATTATATCTCAGTACTTCTCTCCATTACAGCTGATATTTATATTCCAAGTACCAATCACCTCTCCCCTAAATAATATAATATGAGTCCCACATCATATTTGTTTCCACATGGCCTAATTAATTATAATTCTATGTTTAGCAGATCAAATAATTTTAACATAAGTTGGCATTTCTTTTTAAATATTTCAGAAAAAGTGTTTCTAATGCACTCTTTTCTCTGAAACTAGTTTTAAAAAAAAACAGATTAAAACCACTTGCAAGCAGCAGAAATTCAAAAGATATGACAGAAAACAATATCAATAATATAGAAGACAAGCTGTGGAAAGTGATAGCTATAAAAGTTATATAGCATACATATAATTATTTTTTTCAGAAGAAAAACCTGAAAATTGGAATTGAATTATATACCCTACTATAATAGAAGCAGTAAACTTTTAAAAAGTAAATAACACCTATGTCTGCAAACTAGAACATTATACTATGTATTAGAAAAAAATGATACGAGATAATTAATACTAAATCATGTCCTTAAGGTAATTGAACTTTAAGGTAAAGGAATATTTTTTCGATGATCCAGACATTAAAAAAAAAAGAAGGTTGGCTTCAGCGATAGGAATATAAAATGATAGTAGAGTGTGAAATAATCAATAGATAGAAAGTCCTAGGGGAAAGAATGTGTGAGCCAAAATGTTTTTCAGATAAAGGCAACAGAAATATGTTTTCAAATCTATAAAAACTCAAAAATGATAGTAACCATAATCCCTGGTGGAAATGGAGGTAGAAGACTTCTTGATGTTATAACTTCACCAGCCAAAAGATGAATAGAGGAGCTGTGGCAAAATAACTAGTGGCCAGCATGAAGTTCATTTCAATACAGAACTAAGGATAATTAACTGGGAACAGTGATTCAAAAGAGAACGCTAATGGTATTAAATGCTATAAACTTTGATATATAAATATCACATGTGAATATTTCATAAAATGAAGTAGGAAGGTGAAAGGAGGTTCAAACTATATATTGATCTATATAGTTTTTTCTTGCAGTGTCCTTGTCTGGCTTGGTATCACAGTTATGCTGGCCTTGTAAACACAAGTTTGAAAGGGTTCCCTCTATGTTTTGGAAGAATTTAAGAAAGGTTGGCATTAATTCTTCTTTAAATGTTTAGTAGAATTCACCAGTGAAATCATCTGGTCTTGGATTTTTGTTGGGATTTTTTTTTATTACTGAATCATTCTATTTACTAGTAATTGGTCTTTTCAGCTTTTCTATTTCTCTAAGATTGAGTCTTGGTAGCTTATGCATTTTTAGGAATTTAGCCATTTCTTCTACAGTTTCCAATTTGTTGGTGTGTAATTGTTCATAGTGGTCTCATGATTATTTCTATTTCCATGGTTATAGTTGCAACATCTCCTTTTTTTAAATTTTATTTGAGTCTCCTCTTTTTTTTGGTAAATCTAGCGAAAAGTTTGTCTTTTTTATCTTTTTCAAAGAGACAACTCTAGGTTTCATTAATCTTTTCTCTTGCCTTTTTAGTCTTTATTTTATTTATTTCCACTCTAATATTTGTTATTTTCTTTCGTCTAACTTTGGGCTTAGTTGGTTCTCCTTTTTCTAGTTTTCTGAAGGATAAAGTTAGGTAGCTTATTTGAGTCATTTCTTAAGTCAGGCATTTATCACTATTAACTTCTCGTTTAATACTGTTTTAGCTATATCCTATAGGTTTTGATATTTTGTATTTCTGTTTTTGTTTGTTTCAAGATATTTTTAATTCTTTTTTAATTTCTTCTTTGACCCATTGGTTGTTCAGGAGCATGTCATTTAATATCCACAAAGTTGAATTTTCTCATTTCTTCTTTGAAATGGTTTCTAGTGTTATACATTTGTAGTTGGAAAAAAAATGTTTGATATAATTTCAATCTTAATTTTATTAAGACTTGTTTTGTGACCTCACATGTGATCTTTCCCATAGAATGTTTCATGTGCATTTGAGAAAAATATACACTGTTAAATATAATGTTCTGTTAATAGGTGTTGGGTTCATCTGTTAATGTGTACTTTAAGACCAATGTTTTCTTATTTATTTTCTGCCTGGATGATCTATTCATTGTTGAAAGTGAGATGTGAAGTCCTCTGCTATTGTATTGCTCTCTCTTTTTTCTTTACAACTGTTAATATTTGCTTTATATATTTATATGCTTCTATGTTAAGTGCATAAATACTTACAAATGCTTTGTCCTCTTGATGAATTGACCCCTTAATCATTATAAAATGACCTTCTTGGTCTCTTAATACAGTTGTTGGTTTTGCCTAATTAGGTGTAACTATCCCAGCTTTCTTTTGGTTTACGGTAAGAGTATGTCTCAGTCTTTCCTATTCCTTTAGATATGGTAACTATTTGGATATTTTCTCATTTGGCTGAAGTGTAGGAGTCACTCAGCTCGTTTTTGTATCTCTTTCAGGGAGAGATACAGATGCTCTATGTATAGCCATAAATTTGGTGTACTTGTGGAAGTAGGCAAGCTTAGGACCTTCCTATGCACCATCTTGATTGACTCCTAGATACTTAAAATTAATTATTATTTTATATTAAATCCAAGAATTATGATTTTTATTGTTGATGTCATCATTAATATCCTTGTTGTTGGTTTGGGCATCTTTTTATTTTTGATATTCAATTTTATTGTATTTTAATCACAAGAGTATTTTCTGGATACTTTTGAATTTCTGGAGATTTAGTTTGGAACCCAGAGAGTAGTCACTTTCATAAATGTTCCATGTTTGCATAAAAATAGTATATTCCTATAGTTAGATAAAAGTATTCCAGCATATGTCAAATTGAACAAATTTCCAAGTTGTAACAGAAAGCTATCTCCAACAGTGTCATTCTTCAATTGATAGGTTTTTTCGATATTTCTAGTTTTGGCCACTATAAGCAATGAAACCTTAGATACCTTAAACACGTAAAAACTTATATGCTGTTAACTGTGTTTCTACTGTGATGAAAGTGTTTCTACTCTAGAATGGAAATGTTAGATTGAAAGGACATTTCGTATTTTTAATTTTAATACATGTTGTCAGATTTCTTCCTAAAAAGACTATAATTCTCGTTTTCTTTATAGATAAGCATGCTCTTTTGTTCATAATCCTGATAACTGTAGGTGTTTTCTTACTAATTGTTGCCAATCTAATGGGTATAGGGTAATCACATTTTTCATTATATTAATTTGTATAGTCTTATTTTTTAGACAACATATTATATTTAGCGAATATAAGCATATTTTAGTGTAATTTTTTTTCCATTAAATTTTGGTTTTCTGTGAATTCTTTAGTTATGCTTTTTATCCGATTTCTATTGAATTGTTTGTTTTTCTATTTTTAAGAACTCATACTTTATAAATATTAATACTTTGTACGTCATCAGGTTAGAAATAGTTTGCCTATTTTACTCTTATCCTCCCACAGAGAATTAACTTATTTATCCATCCATCGAAAGTTTTTTTAAATTTTTGCTGTTATTAAATGCACTTTTTTTCTATTCCTACCTCCTGCATTTTTATTTTCTATTTATTAAAATTGATATTTACTTCCATGTCTCTCTTAGTGCCAAAGGCACTTATGGCTATTCATTTCCCTTTGATAAAAGAGGAAACAATTACAAAGATATTATTTTTGTCATGTTACATAGATATTCTTTTGAAGTTCTTTTTCTTACTTTCTAGGTTATTTTTCATTTCATTTCAAATTTTTAGGCTTTCTTATTTATTATTCACATTTACTTTAAAAACCGATAATTTGATTTTGTTCCTTTCATTTTATTTTCACCTTTATTTTGCATTTTTTCTCTTGTTTTTGCTCAATTAATGAAATTACTATTCCTTTCATGTTTCCCTTGAAAATTTGATAATTCTGCAGATTTAAAATCAAAACAGTTACTATTTTATAACCAAACACTTAGGAATATACTATTTATCAAAACTATTTTTTCCACTAAGTCATACATCCCCACAGGAGACCAGTACCAATAAGTACTTTGTGTTTCAAAAGTCCTTCTATAAAACTTCCAGGAAATATAAATGTAACCCTTTATATTACAGAAGACATTATTCAAAATGTAACAATGACATAGAAACCTGCCCAATCAGTTGGGGCCCCAAATTTGGAAAATGATGTCAGCCATATACTGCAAGTCTGCTTTTATAGATAGTGACTGGCTAAATGTAGTCCTGCATATTGCTTCTTGTACATACGTTTCTATATCCACCTATAACTAGCTACTTAGCTATATACCTAGTCATGTAGCCTATATATCATTTTATTACACTTTTCTTATTTACAATTTTCAGGTTTCTTCACTGATTCATATATTTGTTGTTGTTGTTGTTGTTGTCTTTGTTAGTGAGAAACAAGACTGAGAATTCTTGCATAACCCCAGATATCTATTTGTATTTCACCAATGAATGAGATCTTAGCTTATACAGGATTCAGTAGACAACAGCCCTTTTCACTTTAACTGCTCTCCATATTGCTGTTTCATTTTTGTTGTTGTTGTTGCTTTCAGTCTTCCAGTTTTGGAGATGAAATACCTGATGATGGCCTGATTTTTTTTTTTTTCTTTTGGAATATTTTGTTAATTCTGCTTGGAAAAAAGTATTCTTTTTCTTTCTTTTTTAAAAATTAGTAGCTAGGGTCAGAAAATTTACCAGAATTTACCTATCTATGTCTTTTCTCATCAATATACCCTGATGCAAAATCAGAACTTTTTATTTCAAGGAAATTTTTTTTTTCTTATTTGTTTCAGAAATGTCTCTTCCATAATTGCTTTTTTCCTCTTCTGAAACTAATATTTTTATTTATTTTTATTCTCACCATAATTTTTAATTCACTATATTTTGTCCTTGGCACTTGATTTTTCAGACCTTTAATCAATACTAATCAACCTCATTTTGAGTCAACTAATAAATTACTGTTGTGGGTTACATTGTTGTTTACCACTTCATTATTCATTTTTTGGAAGAGGATAGTACATTCCTGTCCCAAAGAATTCAGTTTTGACTATGTGACTGACATGTTTGCCTGCCAAATATTAATTCATGTGACCAGTGCAGTGTTCGAGCCTAGACCGCCAAGGGAATACGCTCCCACCAGCACTCTTGCTTGTCTCTCCTGCCATAAGTAGGACATTTTTCATATCACGACTTCTCTTTCTGCCTGAGGTGCAAGATGAAAAGATAGGTGAAGTGCAGCTGCAGCAACCCTGCAGAGGTCTTCACATTATATGAACTAGAAATAAATCTTTGTGACTTGTAAGTCAAAGAAATTTGGGATTTTGCAACTACATGCTTGGTCACAAAATTCTTGCCTTCTAAACGTATGTGGTTGCAGGTAATAATGAAAATAAATGCTTCATTCGCCCCTACATGGTTTGGCCCCTTTACCACCGGAAATAGGATCGGTGATACCTTGAAATCTAAACAAAGCAGAGAATCAATTCCATGAGGTCAGAACCAATTTGAATATCAGTTTTAGATTTAATTCCTTTATAACCATTTCTAGTACCAAAGTCTGTATCATGGTTCAATCAGTATAGTAGAAACACTAGGGGTAATATCTAACAAAGATTTATTATGAAGATTTGACTTTATGAAATTGTGAGAGCTGGTTGAAAAGTCATTCAGAACCTGCTGCCCCTGTGTTCAGACCTGCAGTCTACCACCAGTAGGGCAGGCAGTCCTGAAGGAAGTGAACAATGGGGACTAGACAAGGATAGATTGGGAACCATGAGGATGGGCTGGATACCCACACAGAGAGGTCGGAATTTAAACTGGTCTCTAACAACCTCTAATAATCTACCTTCAATGACAGTTGAAATGGCAGAAGTAGGCATCTTTCATAATGAAGGTAAACCTACAAGTGGTACAGCAATCTGAAAAGCTGGAGAAAAGCATCCAGTAGGATCTGGAAATGCTGTAGCCTTGGCTGCTGTCCCATTTCAACATGGTGAGCCAAGAGATAAGTGACCCAGTGCCCCAGAGAGAATATGGCCGTGCTTCACTTCTGTCTTCCAAATCTCACGCAAAACATCTCTTGTCTGTGGTCCACACTAATCTGGACATAACACAGAGAAAGGAATTCAGGAAACATAGTTTCGGCTCAGCTGAAAGCAGACAACAGTAGGAAATATGAACTTTTCAATTAATATTTGATAAATGAATGCATGCACAAATGAACAACTCAATTAAATACCTTTAGTATTTAACTGCAGTGAATTTCAGATCTCTAGACTATCGGGGCTCTGCTTTTCCCACAGAGTTTAACACTTCTTTTGTTGGAAAACATGTTTATTACAATTTTATTTTGTTTATGTGTTAGCATCAAGACTCTCACCTTATCCCTCCTGTAAAACATTATCTGAGTCCATTCAATAGAACTTATATTTGCATCATTCTCAACCCATTTACCTATGCAGAGAAAGCTGCACTGCCCTAGATTAACCAAGCATCACTTTCTTGATGTTTTGATTATTCTAAATCCCTATCTCAACATGCAAGAGTAATCAAATAGCATTTACAGAAAGGGTTCAGGAGAGATAAAAGATAATAAAAGCTGCATCTTGTTTAATGGAGCATGTGATGTTAACTTCTTTAGATAATGAAAAAGAGGAGGCAAGGAGAGATAAGGAAAATAAAGATTATCTGCTTTCCTTCACCCCGAACCTCGATCCTAATACATTTATAATAAGCCACCATCTATCAAGGTAAAAATATTAAAAACTTAAGAGATGACTGATAGCTTTTTATTATTATTATTACATGATTTTCCAGCATTAGTTACTTTGGATATAGAAGGTTAATTCATTAAGAGTAATTACAAAAGTGATTTACATTAAATCACTCACTGCCAAAATATAGCATCACCTGTGTTTCAGAATTCTCTTATACCAGTGGTTCTTAAACTAGCATGGGGAAGAATCACCAGGAGGGTCTTGGGTGAGGCCAAGATTTTGCATTTCTAACAAGTTCCCAGATGTTATTGCTTTTCTGAGGACTGCACTTTGAGAAACACTGGTAGAATAAAGTCATCCTAAGGAGGGTGGAGAGTCTGTATCTTATATGTCTAGATCACTAAAAGGTATGTCTTGCAGGTACCTGCAATTAACTCCACAGTTAAAGTGCTTATTATCACAAATGGCTAAACACTAAGCTATGTGTCAAATCACTACTTAGCACAACCTTAAGTTAAAGCATCTACTGTATGTCTTGTTATCCAGCCAATACAGAGTCGAGCCAAGCATTTAAAACCCTGTTTAAATAGACACAGTTACTATATCTAATCAGCACAGTAGTGGGGTTGCCAGAAACCTATAAAACTAATGGATTTGCAAGAAAATTACATCACCTTCAAATCAATGCTGGTAACACAGGTGGCATTTATAAAAAGTGCAGAAATTGACATGAACACAGCCCATCTCTGCAGCCTGCCAATGAGTACTCCAGCTTTGTTAGGAAAAATTTTCTCCTTTCCAAGAATTATATTGAAATACTCTAACTTAAATCATTCTAAAACAGCACAGTTGGAAGGATTGGTGACTGTTCCAAAATATGTCAATTGATAGGCTGAGAATATTTGGGTCTAAGTATCATATGGCTGTCCTTATCCCATGATGGGCAAATGGTCTTTAAAATCCATGATTTATTTTCCTATTGAAAAAATAAATAAAAGCACTATCCATCTAACTCAAGCATCCCTTGCTCCATCACTGAAGAGGCCACAGAAATTACAGTACATAATGTAATGAAAAAGCAGCTGATAACTCTAACCTGTGACTGCATGCATAACCTCAGCTCTGGGGACCTGCATTACTTAGCAAATGGAATTAAAATTCTGATAAGTGATACAAAAGGTTTGTAAGGGAGGAAATTGGTGTGTGGTCAGATTGTCTGCCTTAATCCCTTTCACTTTGCACTACCCAGCTTGTTGTTAAAATCTATCCATGAGGAATCATTTTCACCTTGAAAACTGCAGATGCTCATGTGAAGCTTAGAAATAAAAACAAAGCAGAGAATCAATTCCATGAGGTCAGAACCAATTTGAATATCAGTTTTAGATTTAATTCCTTTATAACCATTTCTAGTACCAAAGTCTGTATCATGGTTCAATCAGTATAGTAGAAACACTAGGGGTAATATCTAACAAAGATTTATTATGAAGATTTGACTTTATGAAATTGTGAGAGCTGGTTGAAAAGTCATTCAGAACCTGCTGCCCCTGTGTTCAGACCTGCAGTCTACCACCAGTAGGGCAGGCAGTCCTGAAGGAAGTGAACAATGGGGACTAGACAAGGATAGATTGGGAACCATGAGGATGGGCTGGATACCCACACAGAGAGGTCGGAATTTAAACTGGTCTCTAACAACCTCTAATAATCTACCTTCAATGACAGTTGAAATGGCAGAAGTAGGCATCTTTCATAATGAAGGTAAACCTACAAGTGGTACAGCAATCTGAAAAGCTGGAGAAAAGCATCCAGTAGGATCTGGAAATGCTGTAGCCTTGGCTGCTGTCCCATTTCAACATGGTGAGCCAAGAGATAAGTGACCCAGTGCCCCAGAGAGAATATGGCCGTGCTTCACTTCTGTCTTCCAAATCTCACGCAAAACATCTCTTGTCTGTGGTCCACACTAATCTGGACATAACACAGAGAAAGGAATTCAGGAAACATAGTTTCGGCTCAGCTGAAAGCAGACAACAGTAGGAAATATGAACTTTTCAATTAATATTTGATAAATGAATGCATGCACAAATGAACAACTCAATTAAATACCTTTAGTATTTAACTGCAGTGAATTTCAGATCTCTAGACTATCGAGGCTCTGCTTTTCCCACAGAGTTTAACACTTCTTTTGTTGGAAAACATGCTTATTACAATTTTATTTTGTTTATGTGTTAGCATCAAGACTCTCACCTTATCCCTCCTGTAAAACATTATCTGAGTCCATTCAATAGAACTTATATTTGCATCATTCTCAACCCATTTACCTATGCAGAGAAAGCTGCACTGCCCTAGATTAACCAAGCATCACTTTCTTGATGTTTTGATTATTCTAAATCCCTATCTCAACATGCAAGAGTAATCAAATAGCATTTACAGAAAGGGTTCAGGAGAGATAAAAGATAATAAAAGCTGCATCTTGTTTAATGGAGCATGTGATGTTAACTTCTTTAGATAATGAAAAAGAGGAGGCAAGGAGAGATAAGGAAAATAAAGATTATCTGCTTTCCTTCACCCCGAACCTCGATCCTAATACATTTATAATAAGCCACCATCTATCAAGGTAAAAATATTAAAAACTTAAGAGATGACTGATAGCTTTTTATTATTATTATTACATGATTTTCCAGCATTAGTTACTTTGGATATAGAAGGTTAATTCATTAAGAGTAATTACAAAAGTGATTTACATTAAATCACTCACTGCCAAAATATAGCATCACCTGTGTTTCAGAATTCTCTTATACCAGTGGTTCTTAAACTAGCATGGGGAAGAATCACCAGGAGGGTCTTGGGTGAGGCCAAGATTTTGCATTTCTAACAAGTTCCCAGATGTTATTGCTTTTCTGAGGACTGCACTTTGAGAAACACTGGTAGAATAAAGTCATCCTAAGGAGGGTGGAGAGTCTGTATCTTATATGTCTAGATCACTAAAAGGTATGTCTTGCAGGTACCTGCAATTAACTCCACAGTTAAAGTGCTTATTATCACAAATGGCTAAACACTAAGCTATGTGTCAAATCACTACTTAGCACAACCTTAAGTTAAAGCATCTACTGTATGTCTTGTTATCCAGCCAATACAGAGTCGAGCCAAGCATTTAAAACCCTGTTTAAATAGACACAGTTACTATATCTAATCAGCACAGTAGTGGGGGTTGCCAGAAACCTATAAAACTAATGGATTTGCAAGAAAATTACATCACCTTCAAATCAATGCTGGTAACACAGGTGGCATTTATAAAAAGTGCAGAAATTGACATGAACACAGCCCATCTCTGCAGCCTGCCAATGAGTACTCCAGCTTTGTTAGGAAAAATTTTCTCCTTTCCAAGAATTATATTGAAATACTCTAACTTAAATCATTCTAAAACAGCACAGTTGGAAGGATTGGTGACTGTTCCAAAATATGTCAATTGATAGGCTGAGAATATTTGGGTCTAAGTATCATATGGCTGTCCTTATCCCATGATGGGCAAATGGTCTTTAAAATCCATGATTTATTTTCCTATTGAAAAAATAAATAAAAGCACTATCCATCTAACTCAAGCATCCCTTGCTCCATCACTGAAGAGGCCACAGAAATTACAGTACATAATGTAATGAAAAAGCAGCTGATAACTCTAACCTGTGACTGCATGCATAACCTCAGCTCTGGGGACCTGCATTACTTAGCAAATGGAATTAAAATTCTGATAAGTGATACAAAAGGTTTGTAAGGGAGGAAATTGGTGTGTGGTCAGATTGTCTGCCTTAATCCCTTTCACTTTGCACTACCCAGCTTGTTGTTAAAATCTATCCATGAGGAATCATTTTCACCTTGAAAACTGCAGATGCTCATGTGAAGCTTAGAAATAAAGCTCTCCAGAAAAATGCTTTCCTGGATAATCCTGGAGAAACAGGCAGTACGTGTTGAAAGCACACACGCACGCACGCGCACACACACACACGCATGCTTGCACACCACCATCATAAAACAGCTAGCATATTTCCTAAGAAGAGATATTATGTGCTATAAATTTAATCAGCTACACATTTATTGAAGCATAGAAATAGCTTTGATTCCACTAACTGAGCTGCACAAATGTTCCAACACGACTAGATAGTGACATAGAATATTTGAATCACTTGAGTTTAGAAGTAGCTGTATTCTCCACTATGAACATTTTGCTATCTCCTTTTATAAAAAAAAATAATTAATTAGAGAAACTCAGAAGCATGAACTACACAGTGGAAGAACCAAATAGGCAGTGTCAGTTTGCTTATATATTTTGGTATCTTACATAGCTTTTTTTGTACCTGAGGACTAGAAACATGACGATGATATGTGACTAATACCCATATTAAAGGTATTTATATATATGAGAATTATCCAATGAATTTTTTTAGGAAGAGAGGTTTTAACAAAGGGATATCCATAAATATAATTACCTACAACATCCTTTTTTTAAAAGCACTGTATTAGCACATCCTGCCATAATAAAATACAGCAGTTCCTCAAATATCATTTTGTTTGTGGTTTTGTTATAATGTTGATGAGATGCCATAGGAACTTAACTCTTGTTTATATTAGCCTATGGTAAAAATGGTTGTGTTATACATTGTTTTACTTAAAGTCGCAGAACCTATCAATGACAATTAGTGAGGACTTACTGTAGGATGCACTGGATGGCAGACATTTAGATGAACAACAGAAATTTATTTTCTCAGTTCTGGAAACTAGAAGTCTCAGATCAAGGTCCAGCAGGGTCAGTTTCTGGTGAATTCTCTTCCTAGCTTGCAAAAGGTTACCTTCTGGTACGTCCTCACATGGTCCTTCCTTCGTGCTTGCTCTTGAAGAGAGAGAGAGAGAGAGCTCTCTAGTATCTCTTCTTAAAATGACACTAATCCTATTGAATCAGAGCCCCACAGTTATGATCTCATTTCACTTTATTTACCTTCTTATTCCAAATACAGCTACACTGGATTTGAGGGCTTCAAGCTATAGATTTTAGTGGACAAATATATTTAGTCCATACAAGCACAAGTCTATTAGCAATTACTTTACTCAGCACTCACCTGCACATTTCTCCTAATGTAATTACTCAAAGAAAAGATGAACTATGGATTTTAGACACATCATATTTTCTGCATTGTTTACTATGCTTCTGTGATTGCCATTTAAAAACGAATGAAGAACTGTGACTTTTGATGATGTGTTGCTTCCTGATTTAGACTGCATTAATTAGTTCTCAGAAGAACTCAGGGAAGGACGCTACATTATCTCTATGTCATGGAGCAAAAAATAGTCACAATCCTTTTAGTTATATTCCTTTGGAAATTGAAGAAAAAGTTCACAGGTTTCTCTTTTAGCATCATCTGAGCTAGAGAAACTACCTTTTTCTAAATTATGTACTAATATTTTTGAGTGAGAAACATAAAATAGTATTTGTTGACTTATCTCTAATCCAAATTTCTAATTATGAAGAAGATAGATGATGTCATTATACAAATAATCAAATGATGGTACAATTTTCTTATTTCAAATACAGAGTAACCCCCCTTCAGCATATCTGTTTTCTCTCTCTGATTTTGAGTTCACATTTTGGTCATTCCCTCCTTAAGTCGGAGCATTTGATTTTCCCATTTACTTCTATGATTCGCTTATCCAACCTCACAATTAACCTATTACCACATGCACAAAACAATAAGCATTCTGATGTCCAATACCATTTCATTTTCTAACATGAGTTTAGTCTAACTTGACCCCACTGTGGTCTGAGATGAAGAAGACAGTCATGAAGTCTTTATCCCAGGGCCACTACAGAAACCCAGCAGGTTGTACATATGTGTGTGTGTGTGTGTGTGTGTGTGTGTGTGTGTGTGTGTGTGTGTGTGTGTGTGTGTATGGTGTGGCCCAAGACTGCATCCTATATATATGATGTGAATGGCACCCTCTAGAGCAGTATTTGGTCACTATTGTAGCCTTGTGAGGAGAACATGTAAAAATATGTGAGAAAAGACTGAATAAAATACTTTACTAGAAGAATATCAAGGACTAATATTTGCTAAATTAATATATTTTTATTTATCGATGTGATAGAGCCTTTACATTTAATATTACCCTGAATATTTAAATGATCCCAGTACAATTTTCATAGTTATCAGTCCTATGGATAATATTTCTGCATTTGTGTGTGTACATATTCCCTGTCACAATAAAAATGAGTAAAGCTGTTTGAGGTACAGATGGAAAACTTTGAACATGGGACATAAAGCATGTATAACATCAAGTGTATGACCAAGCTAACATTTTTATGGTTGTGAGTGTGTCAACACAAAGCAGATCGAAGATGAAATGACAGAGTGATAATAGTTTTCATCAGCTATATTCACACAATTCAAGTAAAGGCACAGATGGAAAACATTCCAATTGCAAAATGTTAACAGGCAATATTAAGAGGAGAAAGAACAATTAGGTTGAGCAATGAACTATTTATGATTTCAGTTGCCTTGAATCTTCAATTTTCTTTACCACCATGTGGCTGTGGTTATTTTTTGAGTTTCAGCATGAAGTATCCTAATCGCAGGTTTTCAATCTGATGAAAAAAAATGACACTTTATTTTTGTAAAAAATAGTACTAAGGTGCTGTATCCATGCTAGTAAAAGAAGACCTTTTGTTATCCTTTTGTGTTTCTTGATGTCCTTTTTCTCTACTTTTTTTTGCACAATGCCTGTGAATCCATTATCTGAGCCAAATGTGACAATCATTGGGCCTGAGTGATGTGACAAAACAAAAAGTTTCAGTTTTAATATACTAGATTTTAAGCTTCCTGAGGGCAGGGACCAATCAATTTATTTGTATCTCTAGTATCTAGCATACTGTCTCTCAAATAGTAGAAAAGAAATGCTTTTTTCCAAATGAATGAATGAATGAATGTATAATATTTACATGATTGATCACTATTCAAATAAACAGAACATTATCACATATACATACCAATAAAATTGTCCTAAATTTATTTTTTGTCCTATGCTTCCAAAAGTAGAATATTATTTCTTGTCCTAAGTCAATAGTGTAAATAATGGTAGATAACAACAATCAGATTTGGATTACTTTAGCTCCTGGTTATTTGGATTTTTGATTGATACTTTAAACTTTATCTCTTCATGTTTTTTTAAGTCTTTAAATTCACCCCTTTCCTATAAAATGACTCAGAATGCCTTTCTTTGTCCTTTAACATGATCTGGGCTTTGAGGAACAGCAGCAATTAATAATACACTAAGCAACTTTTTCCACAAGAGCCATTATAAATTTATCACCCATGACAGCTGTTTGGTTCCTATATAAACGATTCTCTCACCAAAAGTTATTAATTTCACATCCACCACGAGAATCTACCAAACCCAGATTATTATATATTTTGTCAGTTTAAGCTGTGTTTATAGAAAAGCAAGAGCTGTAGGTTACAAAGGATGCTAGCCTCCGGGGAGGCTCTGACAAACTGAAGAACTCCTGTTTCAGCACCACTCTCTATGGTCTGTCTAACTGGAATAACTCAACAGTAGCTTCACATGTTTGATACTGTTGTACTTAGAAGTCTTTTCACTTCTAAGACCTTTACTTAAGAGTGGAGGGGTTCTTTTAATATGTTTTATAATAACCAATAAAGGATTAATATGGGGGAAAGAAAACTACTTTGTGGAATAAACAATTTACAATATATTTATTCATTCCATATATATTTATGGAGAGCTAGTGGCCCACATGCCAAGAACGTGCAGCTAAACACCGCACCATTAACCATTGTGCCCCCAGATAAAATGAAAAGTAAGTAATACGCAGGTATAATTAAAACCTATTAAATGAGATTGCCTCCTTACCACAGTATTTGTAATCTTATCTAGAAATAACAGGACAAGGGGTTCTGATTGGGGTCTTCATTCAGATCTTCCTTCATCATTATAACTCTGTGGCTCTAGCTGCTTTTATTGTCTGTAAAAGACTGGCTGTGTTGTGGTATGACATTCTTTATACCTCAATGGATCACAATTCTTCCCTTGTATCATTTTGAAAGTCGTCTGATTCCTAATTGCTATTGCCTAATTCTGAGCATTGCTTATTACCATTAAAAAGTAAAAAAATTATGTATATTTTTTCAGTGTCTTGAAATGTTTACAGATATATCCCAACTTCTAGTCTGTGATAGGTGGAGATTTAAAAACTTCCTCAAATTAAGATGAAATAAAAATAATTCCTGAGGTAAAAGCTCAAGGTTATTTACTCCCCACCCCATGTTTTTCCATTGATCCAGTGGAAAGTTCCCTCCATTCTTCACCTGCTGCCAGTACCATGGTCACTGTCCACTGCGGCAGCAAAAGTGGATAGATCAGACCATTTTTACGCTTAATGTTTCTGCACTCGTGTACAAGGCAAACCCCCCTTTTCAGGTGAACCTCTCTTGGATAGATGCTCTAAATATATTTTAAATATCCTTTTACTGCTTCTGGATTCTGAAGATAATGTTTTAGCATTGTTAGATTTTAATTATTTTTGCCACCCATTTATGCTATTTTTCTTAACCTCTCTTTACCTTCTATATTGAACTGGTTCTCCATCCTACATAACTATTATAAACTTCCTGGGACAAGAATAGGCTAGTCTTGGAAAGAAGCATCATCTTCACATTGGGAGGTTTATTGCTATTGATGTTTAAAACTACAACAATAAAGTTCTAAGGAGCATACAAAAAATATGTGGAAGGGAAAGCTAAGATGAAGCACCACCCAAGGCCATGTAAACACTGGCATTTGACATAATGTCATAGCACTTGAAAATCGAGGCTTCGGACCTGCATCATGTGGATTTCAATCCCTACTCTGTTTCTCTTTTTTTTTTTTCATATGTAAAACAGAGATAATAATAATAACTATGTAGTTGCTGAAAAAAATAAGTAAAATAATTAAAGTAATAAAAATGTAACAAAAATAATAAGTCCTCAATATGTTCATTAGCTTAAAGAGCTAGGCAAGAATTTGAAAAAATTTAATGTACTCTTTGATAATTTGTAAATGCATGTATTTGAACAAAAAGATCAAAAGTGCATGAAAGCATATACATGAAAATACATGATCATAGTCATAACAATGTACTTTAGGTACTTGATTATCTATTCACTTACAAAGTGTTATTGAGTACTAACTATGGACCAGGCATTGTGAGGTGGCATGGTCCCTGTCTCCCACCAAGTCACTTATGGAAAAGGGAGAAATGAACACCAAGAACAATGCTATGTGTAAATGCTATGGTAGATAAGAGAGAGGAAGAGACTTTACAGGCAATTTAGCATGTGTTCCATATTAAGGGTATGGACTGTAGACTAGAGAGGCAGGAAGTGACAAAGAACCTTCAATGTCATATTAAGTAGTTTGGCTTTTAACCTTACTAATGGTGAGCATTAGAAGAATGTTTTGCATCTCACTGTCTTCACTGGGGGAAAGGAATGGAGGAATGCATAGGAAAACCAGTTAGTTCGCCATGTCAATATTCCATAATCTGAGAGAGAGTTAATTGGTCTAAACTAAGGCAGTGGAATTGGGATAGTGAACAAGCAAGAGATTAAGAGTCATTAAGATAAAATAATAAATATGGAATTTTTGTCATCAATTGGATTAAAAAAGTAAGAAAGGGAGAAATAATACATCCCTGGGTTTCCTCATTTAGACATTTGGGTGGATGAGTATATCACTCAAGATGAAGCACATAGAAGAATTAAGTAGGTGTAGGTAAACAGGTGCTGTCTCCATATTTGCATCTATTTAGACAGAGATTCACAGGTAAATTCCTACAAGAGAAGTTTAATTAACAGTAGAACTTATCTGTCTATTACACAGAAGAGAGGTCTGGATTAGAAATGCAAATTTGGGAGTTATCTCATAAAAATGGCAGTAACAGCCTACAGGGCCATATTTCCAACCAAAAGAAAGTGGTTGAGATGGTACAAAAACAAATATATAACAGATAGAAATGGAAATCTGCTGAGAATTGTCAAGAACTACTGGAAGATCGGGACAAAGTGCTATCACTGATAGCAAAGGAAGAGGGACTATAAGAAGACATTCTTCAGGAACGAATTCAGCAGAAAAATTTAGTATGTTGAAGAATTAAAATTTTCTGTGAAATTAGCATCTGGAAAAAGCCATTGACAATTTTGGTAAAAAGTTTTGGGTAGGTGATAGAGGTTTGTGTTCATAGGAAACATGTAGGTGTCTGGGAATGATGGGAGTACAGATTGCCCTTTCTGGAAGTTTAGCAAAGTAACAGCTAAAGGGGAGTAGGTGGTCAAGTGATTTCGTTGTTTCTGCCTTTCTTCTGGATCTTTGATGTAAGAGATTTGGACATGTATGCCTGCTGAAAGGAAAAGGCTATATGATAGGAGTGGACAAATTTTGGAGCAAATTGCGAATAGGATCCAAATAGTAGAAGTACAGATAGAGGAAAGGAGCGGATGAGGGTTTGGTGCATGGCTTGCTGGAAGTGGGCGGCAGTTTGAGGTGTTCTTGACTGACTTTCTCTGTGTAAAAGGAAAAAGTTATCTATGGAAAAAGATGACGAAATGAAGCAGAGGATTTGAAAAGAAGGTTGACTGAAACAGTTGATTCGAAGACAAGAAAAAGGAACCAATGAGACGGGATAGCTTTGTAATGGTGGCACCAATCCTCATGCTAGACTAGAATTCTTACTTGGAGACTTAAGGGTCCACGGACGAAGGAACGGTAAAATAACACTAGTCAAAAGCTATGTGAGGCCGAGGATGCTTGATAGAGGTTGTATTAGTGGAACTGCTTTGAGGGCCAGAATCCACACCATGTAACAATGTAATCACCCTGATATAAGTGGCTACGAAGTTGGGGCATTGCCCTTGTGACAGAAACCGCATGACCTCCACAGTATAGACACACATGAGTGATCTCAGAAGAACGCTGTCTGAGTACATCCAGGCTACACTTTCCTAAGCCATATGCACACAAGCCTTTCTTGGGAAACATCAATTATTCCTGAGTCAAAGGGACTTTTTTGCAGATCTTAACCATCAGGTCTTCACCCCATTGCATTGTTTACAGGCAACACATTAACTCTTTAGTGACATCCAATCTAATAAGATCTTTAAATTTGAAGATAATGCCTTGTAAAACTAGCATAATCACTTGTAGGTTTGTCTCTTTATATGTCAGTCCCTCAGTCAGAGAAGTCTGATTGTTCAGCTATACCAAGTTGTATGCTCGGCTTTCTGTTACAACATTGTATTTAGATTCATATTTTTTGTCAAGTTTTTTAAAACACGTTTATAAAATTTACTGCATTCGCCATTTTTGTTTTTCAGCAAAAGGCAGGAGCACCAAGGAAGGCAGTAACAGAATACTAAAGGAATAAAGGGGCCTTAGCTTAGTGTCTCAGTTCTACCAGTCACTAACGTGTATCATCTAACCAACCATGTAACCCGTTAAGCCTCAGTTTTCTTCCTTGGATAGAGTTTTGACTAGATATTATAATTTCCAATTTTAAAAGTATTTATAAAATAGAAATATTACTTCATCAGGGTCAATCTGGAGTGTAGCATTAAAAGTCAAACAGCCTAGGACACCTGCAATCAGGTTAGACAGCAGCAGGCTGTGCCCAAGTATTCCAGAAGCCTAATACCGACACCAGAGTGTTACAGTGTAGCAGCATAATCATTTCCACCAGCATGTTCCATTAAAGCTTGACTTACTGCCAGAGAATTCACCTGCTGACATAGTAAAACCCCTAACTGGAAGCATTAACATTGCTATGTCAGATGGGGGAAAAAAAATGTTCATAAATTCCACGGCCATGCACTGCTTTATTTGGGGTCCTGGTCGCAAACTCATTATTTATGCTGTGTACAGTAGGCCATCAACATATCCCACTGGGAAATTAGTTCGCAATTTAGAATCGTTTCAGAGTACAAGTGATTCTCAAGTCATTTTTCAAGGTTAAATGAGAACTCATTGCTTTCTGTAGGCTCAGAGGGAATTTTTACTCCACGTAGCATCTCCTCCCCCAGCTTTTGCTATACTGTCTTGATTTTTCTTTCTTAAATGTACTTTGGTGCTAAATCTCTTTTTTACAATTTTCCAGTAAATGGAATGGTATTTGTTGCATTTTCTTGCTTGCTGGGACTGCTTAAGTACCTCACTTCTGATGACTGCTTTTATTCTTTGAAGACCCCCGAGAGGTTTCCAAACAGGAAACGTCTGCAAACGGGATTGCTTGACTAACACAGAAGTGATTTTGGAAGATTGGATGGCATCCACGTTAGGGAGCAGTGAATCAGAGTCCTCACTGTATTCCCATTCCCGTGCTCAGGGGCCAGGCCACTGAAATGGGATTCAGGCAGATGGCTAAGAGCAAAAGTGAGTCCAATCACTCCAGACAGTACAGATCGGAGGTTCAACTTTCCCAACAAGCCCATAAACACAGAACAGTTTAAAATAAAAAGGGTTCCACTGATCCTTTCTACTTTCACACACCCCTTTGGTTGTTTAAGTCTTTCCTTTAAAATCTCTTTAAGCATTTTTTAAAACTTCATTTACTGTTAAAATGTGGGCATGCCCCTCTCCCCATTCTACCCCAACCTAGGAGAATTGGCCTTAAGCCACCTGTTAGATACTTCATAACCTGAGATTATCCTTGGTGAATAAATATCATCATTTTAAGAGTATCATGTTACTCTTTATCCTTTCCAGAAAGTAGGAAGATCTTATAGGAATTTTTTTTCTTTTTCTCAGCAAGTGTCTAAAATTGTAAGTCCTGATATTATTAAGTATAATAAACAAAAATCAAGTTGAAAATAAAGCAAAGTTTTTAAGCAGCATCAAGTGACTCTCCTCTCCTCTCCACAAGAAGCACTAAGGTTTATCTGAAACCAAGATTTCAACATCTTCTAATGCATTAGGAGAGTGCTTCCATAGGCACAGAGCAGAAAGTATACAAACCAAGGAGATTAAGTGTTTAGTTTCAAAATACACGAATCACTAGCTTAAACATAGAAACTGCACACAAAGAGTGCAAAGAAACAATGAAAGCAGGAGATCAACAGAGTAAATATCACCTAGAAATACTAACAGTCTTAAAGGTCAGAAATCCTTAGTTAAACAAAAAGACCCATCCATTAAAAACAATCAATGGCAAGATAACCTGAGACTACTACTCTATGAATTCCCTTTAAAAGCAGAAGTTATTCAGCTAAAAGCTATTAGCTATGTGCTCTAGAGGTAACTAAATAGAGCAGGTAACAAACAGACTAAAGCCCAAAGGAGAAGAAACTGAACATAATTGCATTTGGAACTGCTTAATACTAAGCTTGTAAGGTGTAGGGAAAAGCCTTGTGTTTTGTGGGTCTCCATCCCTATGTGTCATTGTGCCCAAGTTCTCTGGAACTTCATGGAGGGAAAGCAGAACTATTATTCATTAGATTCAGTATTCTGTTAGTCTTTTTGATTAAAATTGGCTTGAATTTTTTCCTTGATTATTAATTATTTAAGATTTTTTTCTACCACTATTTGAAGGTGAAAGTGCTTCAAACACAATTCTCTTTCCCTTCAAGAGTTGAAAAGAAGCAGGTTTGTTATGATTTGTTAGTGCTTTGGGTTTTTTTTTGTTTTTTTTTTTTTCTTTTTAATGCTATATATAATTTTTTAGCATCTATATTTAACTCATCTTGACTTTGCTTGGTAAAATAATAAACTAGACAGGTATGATACCATGCATATAGAAACAATATCCTTGAAACTTTAATAACATACGAGTATTCCCAACATCATTTGTTTAAGAGACTTCTTTAATCCATTGCATATGCTTGCCTCCTTGTCATAGATTAATTAACCACATAGTCTTGAGTTTATTTCTGGGCTCTCTATTCTGTTCCATTGATCTATGTGTCTGTTTTTTATGCCAGTAGCTTGTTCTTTTGATTACTGTAGGCTTGTAGTATAGTTTGATATCAGGTAGCGTGATACCCTCAACTTTGTTCTTTCTCAAGGTTGCTGTGGCTATTTGGGGTCTTTTGTGATTCTGTAAAATTTTAGGATTACTTGTTCTAGTTCTGTGTATTTTAATAGGGATTACATTGAATCTATAGATTGCTTTGAGTAATATAGGCATTATATGTGTGTGTATAGAATTCATACAACTTGACACCAAAAAAAATCTGATTGAGAAAAGGCCAGAGGATCTGAATAGACATTTCAACAAAGAGGACATACAGATGCCAATAGACATGTGAAAAGATGCTGAACATCACTAATCATCAGAGAAATGCAAATTAAAACTACAATGAGACATCACTTCACACCTCTCAGAATGGCTGTCATCAATAAATCAAAAAACAAGTGTTGGCGAGGATGTGGAGAAAAAGAAACCATCATGCACTATTGGTGGGATTGCAAACTATGGAAGACAATATGGAGATTTCTCAAAAAATTAAAAATAGAATTATCTATGACCCAGCAATCCTACTTTATTTTTCCAAAGAATTCTGAAACACTAATTTGAAAACATATATGCATCCCTATGTTTATCGCAGCATTACTTACAAAGCCAAGATATGGAAGCAGCCAAATTGTTCATCAATAGATGATTGCTAAAAAAGAGTTGGTATGTACATACAGCGGAATATTACTTGGACACAAAAAAAAATTGAAATCTTACCATTTGCAACAACATGGATGGACCTAGAGGGTATTAAGCTAAGTGAAATAAGTCAGAGAAAGACAAATATCACATGATTTCACTTATGTGCGGAATCTAAACAAAACAAAACAAAATAAACAAACAAATCAGAAACAAATTCATAGACTCACAAAGCAACCTGATGGTTACCAGATGAGATGAGGGTTGTGGATGTGTAAAAAAAGTAAAGGAATTAAGAAGTACAAATTGGCAGTTACAAAATGGTTGTGGGGATATAAAGTACAACATAGGGCACATAGTCAATAATATTGTAATAAGTATATATGGTGCCAGGTGTGACTAGACTTATTGGGGGAATCACTTTGTAGGTTATATAAACATCTAACCACTATGCTGTATCCCTGAAACTAATATAATATTGAATGTCAACCATAATTGAAAATTGAAAAAGAAAAAAAAAGAACATACGAGTGGATGAAATTTATAAAGACATTTCTCATGTCTTTATAATTCTTTTTCTAGATTTACAAATTACAATTTTTACTTTTTAATAACATACTAATTATTTATCATTAAAGGTCAAATCTTCTCATAGGTATAGAGATGGGCTTAACCCATTAAGTGGATTAAGCCCATTAAAGGACGATTATCTTATTATTAAGACAACTTTAGAGATTTCTGCATTTTTAATGTTTTATGAGATAATATGTGTGTTGTTAATACTAGGTTCCTACAATGTGGCAAAAAAAAAAAGCAGTAGGATATGCTCTTGTGACTTTTGTATTTTTGTATACATTATTTAAGCAAGAAAAGAATTAGTTCTTCAGAAGTCAGATTCCATTTCTAGCTTCTCAAAGTTCTAGCCTACTTTGGCTCTGTAATAGAACCTTCAGATCTATCACAAATTGTAAAAAATGGAGAAAAACATTTCTGCCCTCTCTCCCCAAAATGTTGAGCTTTGCTCAAAAGCCTTATTCTCAACCATGTGTAAAAGAATGCCTCCTCTACCTAAACGAGAATCCAGAGGATTGTATAACCAAATACTTGAAAATAATTCCATGGAGGCACGGTCCATTGTAGGCCAGTTTTTTTTTTTTTAGATCAATAAAATCTAGTGATGCTATGCTTTCTGGTGAACTTTTACAAAATTCAAACTTAATTTTGAAATCAAGAAAAAAAATGATTACAAAGCAACAAGAAGGTTCTATGTTAGAATATTCTCACTTCATTGGGTTGGCGAGGGGCTGAAGATGCTGGTGAAAGTCAGGAATTCTCTTCTTTATGTGAATATCCACCAAAATCTAATCTTAAATGCAATCATCCCTCAGTATCCACAGGATATCCAGGGCATTGGTTCCAGGAACCGCTATGGATACGAAAATGTGCGGACGCTCAAGTCCCTTATATAAAATGTCATAGAACAATACATACAGTCAGCCCGCATCCAGTGTTTCCCAACCACATATTGAGAATACTATTTTCGATTCATGGTGACTTGTATCCGCAGGTGCGAAACCCAAGCATAGTGAAGCTGACTTTATTGAAAAAAAAATCTGCAGTTCAAACCCATGTTGTTCAAAGGTCAAATGCATAAGCCAAGGGCTGACCTTTTTTTATGTTCATTAGCATTATTATTATACCATCCTGTTATTTACACATTTTGTTCTAAATCACAAATGTGTAATTCCTGCGGATTATTTATTTTTCACATTAGATGTAATCACTCGTTTTAAAAGTTTGCTTAATTGTCCTGAAATCCTTCACCAATGGGAAAAGACAAGAACATGACACATCCTCTATATAAAACAAAAGTTTTCATTAGTTGGGCATTCTTTCTCTCATCAGTCCCGTGGTCAGGCCTCTGGAGGACAGATACTGTACACAAACTGCCTTATTATGAAATTATCCATAAAGATTTTTACAAAAGAAAACATAATCAGCCTCAAATCCTGCTGTTTTAAACACATAAACACATGGTCTTGGGTCTGGAAAGAACAATGAGGTTGTAACATCTTTAATGGCAAATTGTTGAAGCAAGAAGCGGAAAGGACACAGCGTCCCTTTCTTCATCTAGTGTTCACAAATTTTTTCACGTCAGCAACTCAGTCTTAAGATAGTCAAAATAGAACCCTGGAGTTGACCTGGTTCTCTCCAAAACTTGCTCCTCCACCATGTAGAGATCGACATTTTTGTGAATTTTTTAAGGTTTTATTTCTGCAGGCAGAGATCAGAGGAGAGATTTGTGGCTTGCTTTCTTGTTTGTTTCCTAGAAACTTAAAATCTGTTCCCTGTACAGATTTTTAAAGATCTTCTGTCTGAGTACCTTAGGAAAATTAAAAATTAAAAAAAAAAAAATGTCTGGCACATGGCCAGATTAGGCTTAACAAAGTTGCTAATTTTGGACTCACTTCTCTCCATTAGGGCAGTGTAAGAATTATGCACACAAGACTGAGGCTTTTCTCTGCTTAGAAAACATCTGCATTCAATTAGAAATAAGCCTGAGTTGTCGTGTTAATTCCGCAGAACTAAACAAAGTCATTTTTGTTTAAACTCTTTCAGTACTGTGAGGATGAGAGGTTACCGGAGAAGAAGGAAAAAAACAAAAAAAAAAGCTATAGAACGAAACTGCTGTGTGGCCCTGGAAGGGAGCTGAGGAAGCAAATACAAAGTTACTTTGCTTTGAGAATACAGACCTGGACTTTTTTCAGAATTCTCTTCTCTACCATTTTTTTCCTTGGGGGCACAGGGATGGGGACCAAGCCTACTCTTTTTCTCTAAAAATGCATCATAAAGCAATGCAACATTCTCCAGATTCTCCCAAAATGAATTTAACCCAAATAGTTGATGTGTTTATCAACTGAGTAGTAGTGTTTTATTTTTAATTTTGTGTAAAACCAGATAAGTCAAAACAATATTTATACCCCATTGTGTGTATTTCAGATCACTCACAGTTACATTTATGTGATTGGTGTCCTGACCTCAAATGTACTAAAAACAACTATTTCTTTTGAAAGACACATCTTGCCATGAACATCAATATCCAGGTCTACTTTTTGTCAACATCAATAGCACTCATTCTACTGGAATTTGTTTGTCTTTCTCTAAGAAGTCTGTGGCTAATCATAGACATAATTTCCACACACAAGTACATTAGAACTACGTGTCTTTAAGTCTGATGTTCCCTATATGGAAAAAAGAATTTCAGCTATTCCTTTGGGCTGATGTATTATTTCTTCTCCATACCTTTTCATAAGATTAGATCTTACTGTATCCCAGATAAGGAAGGCAGATGAAGACCCTACTTTTATTTAATTGAGAGTTGAGAAATATGATTCAGCCCTTAATCTGCAGCACTAAATAGCTACACTACGGGTTTTTTCAGGCAGGTAAAAATGTTTATGGTTCTCCTAGTTAACCCTGATCAAAACGTGGGCTATGGAGAATTGTTTGTGGATGTAGGCTTGATGGGCATGCTAAATATTTATTCTTTTATATATTTTGACTTTATCTTTGAATTAAACCAAAGATCTGGGCATTTAACCAAAATGTTTGGCACCATTTGTATTAGTTTTCACTAAGTTGTTCAGTAACTTTATGCCAGTTGTCTGTATTGACAAACACTATAAGAAACAGCCCAATAAAATATGTCATTATACTTACTATAGGAATATTTATATTACATTATCCAATACCTGTTTATAAGAAGCCAATTCTCAGATTTTAACTCTTAGGTATTTTTTTCCCGAATTATGGTTTTCTCTTTTGTTTTTCTTTTAAGTCTTAGGATCGTTGTGATTCTTATAACTGATAATAGTTTCCTGTTTGCTTTAATTACTAAAAGCTTCGAGGCCAAATTTGTGACCTATCTTTAGTAACTATAGTATGTCCCCTACCTGTATTTATACTTCTGTATATCAAAGGGTTTATTAGAGTGTAACCCTTACATTCCCTTTACCATGTCTCTCTCAGCTGTTTGTTTTATTTTCTATGTTTATTATTGTAAGCTTGACAGTTCCTTTGTTAAATAAGTCAGGGTGTTTATAAGTAAGTAAATAAGTAAATCTAAGTTAAGCTCTGCTATCAAAGTATAAGTCTGTTTAACCTAAGCCTTCCTCGTGAGTGCTTGCTATGTAATAATTTTTCTCTAAAATATTTAATTTTTGTATTATTTTTATATCACACACTTTTTTTTTGTTCTAAATTTATAAAAGTGTGAATAAGATGAAAAGGATGATTTTGGATATTTGTAAAGAAGCTCAAGGGAACATCTGAAATGATTACATAATTGGCAAAGATTATATAATCTTTGTAAAAGATGGTAAAAAATTAAAATTACTTGACTTTATGGGGGAAAGTCACAATAAAATTAAATAATAATATTCAAAATGTTAACCATCTTGGCAACTGTTTAGTATATCTTTAGAAAACAGTGATTAAGTAAAAATAAGAATTAATTTAAAAATCTGAAGTGAACATTAGGAAAATGGTGCTGCATGCTTAAATTATATTTTTCTTGAAAAATTTATGCTGGAATTTACCCATTACATTCTGTTATCTCTCTTAAAGTAATCAAAGAACTCAAACTGATTGAAATAATGTCTTTTCCTGTTATAAGTAAAAAAAAAAATACAAATTTGAAAATGTAGACATTTTAAAGACAAACTAAAATAATTGATATTTTATATCAAAACCTAATTTAACTTTTTCTCAAGTTGTCTTGGATAACTGAAAGGCAACAGTATGTTTTGCTAGTATTATCGTCATATTTATAAGTATGAATAAAGTGTAAAACTGAAGCACGAAAAAGTTAAAGTGTTAAAATGATTACTCTTGTTATCAGATATAAAAAGATAGGCTTGTCTCTTGACTACTGGTTCAACTTATTATTATTATTATTATTTGTTTCAAGAAAATAAAGATAAGGATATAATCTTTAGCCTAAGTAGAAAAGAGAAAAAAAAATTGAAAGATTAAATATAAGGCTCAATGTTTCTGTGTCTGCTCCATTGTTGATATAGTGTTTTTAGATTTTAGAGTTGAGAGATATCTTCATATTATTTTTTTTAAAAAGTAAATAAAGGAAGAGATAAAGCTAAAGTTCAGATCCATATTCCCAAATTCCCTCTAAACCCCTCTTTAACTAGGTATGTTTTTATCCTATGGCACAAGATGGAGAGCCCAAGTGACAGCTGGCCAAAGCCTATGGGAAATGTCAGAGGACATAGAGTTCCCACTATTTTGTCAGATCGCTGTTTTACTTTTCGCTAACAATTCCTTCTCTCATCCTCAATATTTCAGTAAATACTGAAATGGTAAGTTAAAACAGAATATCAGTCATTAGCTCCTTCCAAAAACCAGAATAGCTGGTCCTATGCCACACTAATTTAATTTCTATATGATATAAAATAGTTTTTTTTATGATAAAGAAATAATTGATGTATAAGAGAAGAGTCATTGAACATTTTAATATGGGAAGTTATTTTAGCAGACAATTATTTAAATTCTGATTTTCCTGGAGACTGAGATACCCACAATTAATTATAATGTAAATGATTTATCTCACTTTATCTCAATCAACAATTTGTGAAATACTACCTGGTAATCATATATGTCCATTTACAATTTTTAAAGAAATACTAAGTTTCATCATGAATCCATACTAACACAAAAGATTTTCACTTAAGGAGAAGGTAAGAATGGTAGGGGAAAACTGTTGAAAACCAAGAGGTCGTCAAATCTTTCATATTTTTCCTATGTGGGTTTTTTTTTTTCATGAGTTGTTTTAAATTTGTCATTACTTCCCACGTGAGTACTATCTGGGTAAATTATGGCTCACATTGCCCTCCACTTGAAATGAAAAGGAGATTGCACTATAGACTTGAATTATCCTCCAATATTGCATGATATACAATCCATCTTGATGGGAAGCTATTATTATATATTTCATAGTTATGATTTCCAAGGTATCAAACTCCTCATTATCTTCCCGTGCTAGCCAGCCGTAAATGCCAAAACACTCTAGCTTTTAGTATGTGCTTTTTGAAACTTATAGTCCTGTATTCTGTGTATGTTTAACATTTCATAATGCTGCATAATATAGAAATGTCATAATGCTTTATCAAAAGCTCCAGGTAGGCTATTGACAGTATAAGTTTCCTTTAATTTCTAGATGGAACAGACCTTCTCTGATATTTCCTATATAACATAAAAAAATACAGTGCTTAAAATGAATATTTAAAACATCCAATATGCTTGAAATTTAATTTTATCTAATTAGTTTGCTATATTCTAACAAAACTGAATTACATAAAAATTTCACTGACCCTATATAATTTCACATTTCTTCAATCATAAAAATAGATTTTTTCACTTTCTTTGATATAATCTTTCAATTTATTAAGTTAATTTAACCCTCTCCTACATAGGTTGATAAAACTGGTATCATCATCCTACAGTTGTAATCATATGTGCAGTATAATTTTATGTCTGCTACTCTATTCACACTTCACTTCTACTGTAAAGCTCCAAGACAATTAATTGCACTTGAAGAGGACTTTGATCTAGATTGCAAGGACTGGTTATTTTTTGTATAAACATTTCTGAAATAACCTGAACTAAACAAGATAGATAGAGACCATCTTTTCTGCTCCCCTAGAACCTTCTGGAAATAGGTATCCCACACTGACTTATCCTCTAACAGAAAAGAGCCATCAATATGACTCATACCACAGCGAGTATTGGCAGTTCCTCTGGGAAAAGAACAAGTAGGTCTTAATGGAAAATATCAAAGCAACAATAGCATCTGGCTTACACACAGACAACAGTAAGGAAATATATATTTTACATGTAGTCCATATGTCTGGTTGAAAAATAAATATATAAGTGGAAGAATAGCCATATAGAAACCCTAAAGGAGTATGAAACACACATTTGTTTCTAATTGACTAACATTACTAATTTAGTATACTTATTTGGCTGTTTTTCCATACTCGGGTTTATTGAATTTTGTCTTAAAGTTAAAAAAATGTATTAACAAAAACAATTTTATTGTTGCTGTTTTGCCATAATACCAAATAATTACTTTGCTGCCTTTTTATTTCCCTCTGATGGTCATATTACCATAGGCTTATATCTAGAGGTAAGGAAAACTCAAACATGATTTTGACTAATTATGTAATATCGCAAGCTAAAGTTAACATATCCCTGACAACTAAGAAACACATCTACTTGACACCCCTAAGTGCAATGAAATTTTAGAATATCTCTTCTAAAAGTGGAAGATAAGTTCGAAAGTTTTATTACCCAAAAATCTCTTTAAAAATCCTGATTAAGTATATGTATGTATATTAGGGATTAATCAAAACAGGGCTCAAAATTCTTTCAACCAGTTTTCTGTCTAATATGGTCCAGCCAATAAACTGGCTGTCACAGGAAAGTATAGGTCCTAATGTTTTTCTAAGAATGGAAATGTCTGTGATAAGTCAAACAAACTAAACAGAATGAGCTTCTGAAGCTAAAACTGGCTATATGGAATGCCAATTCTCCAAGCCTCTAATGTTATGGCTAGACAAAACACTGTGAGAAACAAAATGCATACCCCTTCCTCAAAAAGATTTTGCCCTGGCCAGCATCACCAGCATTCTAAGTGCCTGTGTGTCTCATTTATTAACTAAAATTCTTACTTAAGTATAAGGACCATTTTCTTTAATTGAAATACTAGATAAGATGGAAAGTGTATAAAAATTATTATTGTCTTCACTGACCTCATGTAGCTGTTTTTGGACTAACTGGGAATATCTCAGTTTTACTCATGTATCTGATTCACATTCATATTAATCTTACTGTTGTGATTTATGATGTCCTCGGTTTCATATTTATTGCTAGCTCAAACTAATAAGCTCTCCCTGGATCAGTGCCATGACACGAGGTCAACGTCTAGTTAATCACAACATTGTTTTTCCATACATGTTGCCCTCTGAATTATCTACAATGATAATTGATTAAAAACACATCTTGGATGATATCACTTTTAAAAAAGGAATAAATTCAGATTTTTAAAGAAGCTTGTTTTTGGTTTATACAAGACACTTTTTGAACATTTTAGGTCACTTTATTAAATAGATTTTGCATTTATCTATATATATATATGTGTAGATATACATATATTTAGAGTTAGCGTTAATCACCATTAAAGATTTTTTTGAGTGTCCATTTCAAAAGCCACATTGCTTCAAGTTTCATATGTGAGCAAGTACTAGATTATACCATACCATTAAAAGAGATGGAAGGATATTGAGAATTTTGTTTTTGACATATTATTTCATACTACATAAATCTGTTTTTTATTTCTACATTTTATTGAGAGTAACAGTTTTGTGTGTGTGTGTGTGTGTGTGTGTGTGTGTGTGAGTCACATTAAATTGTTCAAGATAACAGTATGAAAGCATATGACATTAGATGCACTGATTTTTCAGTGCTGACTCTAATATTTATTAAATCTCTTCATATATAGCACATGTAGTGTTGTTTTATTTTATTTTCCCATAAGAGAATACCTTATCTTATTTTGCAGTTTGTGCTATTTCTACTATCCACATAGGACTGTATTCAGTAGACATTAAAAGGAGAGAGTCACTTTTGGACTCATCTTTTCTAAGTAGTTCGAATCATATGAAATGCTGTAGATGTATAAAAGAAGTTAAATCTAGTGTCAAAATAGTAAACCAGAAAACAAAAAGTTTTGTATCTATTTCTGATTTTGCGCATCCTGGTCTTAGAAGAGTTGCTTTTCTGTCTAATGTTTCTTGGAGTAAATATAACCTCTGTGTACTAACAACCACAAATATATTACATTACGAAGATTTAGCCACTGGCTGCCAGAAACAATCAGATCCACAAATACTGTGTGGTTTGTTTACTACATGTATATTGGTTACATGGCACATAATTAAAAGAGCAAAAACAACAAATCCATATTCTATTGGCTTAAGGGTCTTCAGGGGTACACTGAAAAAGTTATTGTTCTAGCAAAGAAAGAAATTATTTTTGAAAAGGAGGTCGAGTGCGGGGAAGATATGGGAGAAATTAAAAAGTGCACATAGAGAAGCAGATCTATCCAGGTAATAGTAGAAATTCCATTAGTAATGCCACATTGGCATCACTGTTTGCCCTCATTCTTTGCTTTTTCTGCATTATGTTCATATTGCCATTCCCCACTGCTTATCTTTGTAAAAGCCAAAGTAGTAACTATTAACACTGGGCATGCCAGTGATCACAGGCAAAGTTGATTGCTGGTATCATTCGTTACTGTCCCCTATTTGACTTTGTTGTACCTGCACAAGAAAAGTTAAAATGACCAAAGATTTGGAGACTAAAAGTATTCTATGCGAATGATTCTCTATACTATCCATTGCCATTTCTATAGCAAACCTATTTTATATGATAACACCATTTAATTGATGCTTGTAATACATAGCCTCATATACCACCATCTAATCTCCATCCTTTTTCCACTTTTTATTAAGTTCTAGGTTAGTCCCTCATACTCCCTGAGAATTGAACAAACATATCTCCAATCTTCCACCCTTCTCCCTAGTTTTACAGTTATTCTGCAGATCTTAATTTATCATTTGGGTTATCCAGTCAAGACCCTAGTAATTTCATCTCTGAGAAATATTACCTAGAGATTTAAAATTGGCTCTTCTAATTCCATTGATTACTTGAGATTTGGAGTCCTTGGTTATTTCCTAATCAGTAAAAAAAA
>NW_011888803.1:16691922-16707689 GCF_000151845.1 Pteropus vampyrus
CATGGCACATAATTAAAAGAGCAAAAACAACAAATCCATATTCTATTGGCTTAAGGGTCTTCAGGGGTACACTGAAAAAGTTATTGTTCTAGCAAAGAAAGAAATTATTTTTGAAAAGGAGGTCGAGTGCGGGGAAGATATGGGAGAAATTAAAAAGTGCACATAGAGAAGCAGATCTATCCAGGTAATAGTAGAAATTCCATTAGTAATGCCACATTGGCATCACTGTTTGCCCTCATTCTTTGCTTTTTCTGCATTATGTTCATATTGCCATTCCCCACTGCTTATCTTTGTAAAAGCCAAAGTAGTAACTATTAACACTGGGCATGCCAGTGATCACAGGCAAAGTTGATTGCTGGTATCATTCGTTACTGTCCCCTATTTGACTTTGTTGTACCTGCACAAGAAAAGTTAAAATGACCAAAGATTTGGAGACTAAAAGTATTCTATGCGAATGATTCTCTGTACTATCCATTGCCATTTCTATAGCAAACCTATTTTATATGATAACACCATTTAATTGATGCTTGTAATACATAGCCTCATATACCACCATCTAATCTCCATCCTTTTTCCACTTTTTATTAAGTTCTAGGTTAGTCCCTCATACTCCCTGAGAATTGAACAAACATATCTCCAATCTTCCACCCTTCTCCCTAGTTTTACAGTTATTCTGCAGATCTTAATTTATCATTTGGGTTATCCAGTCAAGACCCTAGTAATTTCATCTCTGAGAAATATTACCTAGAGATTTAAAATTGGCTCTTCTAATTCCATTGATTACTTGAGATTTGGAGTCCTTGGTTATTTCCTAATCAGTAAAAAAAAATAAATTGGGTTAAATGATTGCTAAAGTGTAGTCAATTTAAAATTGCACTGATACCCTTTCTTGCCAAAACTCTTCATCTTTTTATCTCCATTTTGGAATAATGCCCTACCGCAGGTATCCATTCTTACCAATATTAAAAACATAGCATCTTTCTTTTTTATTGTCTACAACCAATCTGTTTCTAATTTGGTTGCATTTAATTTCCAAATATAGCTAATATCTATGCTTAAAATAATTATGATTTACTTTCTCACACTAGGTTCAAAGAAGAGGCGTAATCCCCATTCTGTGTCCCTCTGGGGAATATTTTAATGTTTTGGCCAACTCACCTACTCTTCATCCATCAGCATCCCAATCTCTAAGGGGGTCAAACTTTAAGAATCAGAGTCTTGACTGCATAACTTCTGACTTTCAAGGCTGGTCCAGCATCTCACATTTAAATGTCATTACTTAATCCAACTTTCAGAGAGCAGCTAAAATAACAGATTTATTCTTCTGAGACTTGGTGAATTCAACCAGTGGTAAATATTCAAATTATCCTTTGGATTTTGTTATGAAATTCAAGAATGTTTAGCAAACATGGCTCAAAGATTACACTTTCATGAATCTTGTTAAACTCTGTAGAAATTTCCAAGCTTTACTGGCCTATAGTGAATCACTTCAGCAATAATCTGGCATACTGTTAGAACCTATAATCTAACATAAACAGAAATAATGGTTTTTTCTTTATCGAAGAATTATTTTAAATTCAACAAATCATAGGCTTTTATAGTTCCTGTAAAGCATAAGAGAGCCAGCACAGAACTGGACATAAGGATGGCTTAATCCACTGATAAGACTCTGCAGAATAAATTAGTAAGCAGAACATCACAGCCTTTGAGACTTTCTGTTCTTTGTCATTAAAAACCTTGTCACAAATTGGCATGGTTCTTTCCACCAGTTTCTCAAGTTAGTGTTAAACATTAGTTTGTGTCAGTGGTTCCATATCCTGTTTATTTGAAAATCCCACAATAATTTCCAATCCCCAGGGATACAGTTTCACTGGTAGAACTAGAAACTTTGAATTAATCCAAGCTTGAATACCATCAGTCTTCTCACAATTCCAAAAGTGACTCTAACTCCTTAAAAAAACAGTGGCCACTTAAGAGGTTGAGTTGAACACTCTCAAGCAGCAAATGCAGGAAGAAGTTTTTTAAGATTTCTTCTATCTGGTGAACATACATACAGATTTATTGAATCTGTTTACTCTCTGGTACATTCTCCCTTGTACAACAGGTTTGACCTCAGTGTAAACTCCATTATATCTTTTTATTTTTTCTTATTTTTTTTTTATATGTGTGTGTTCCGAAGAACCTGTGTATATGTTCATGTGTGTGCATGTGTATATGTGCTTTATTTTTTTCTGTTTCTTGAGAACTGTCATGGCTCAAAAGTTTTCCAGTACCGCCCACTCCTTTTTGTTTATGATATATTTTCCAAAAATATGAGAGTTCAATAAAAATAAACCCTTGACTTAAATCTACTGTAATAATCTGAATTGGAGTTAAAACGGAGAACTTCACTTTGAGTTCAGTATTCCAGAGATTAGGCCTCATTACCTACCCAAATACAACTGGAAAGTTATATCATGGTTGCTGAGTGGGCTATCTTTCAATGACCTACAGTCTGGCAAAAAGAATGATAATAATAATAATTAAAACTAAATAGATTCGATTTTCACATTATATTTTTTACCAAAAATAGTTAAAACTAAATACATCTAATTTTTACAATTTTTACATATATTTCAATCTTAAGGAAATACTAAAGGATGCATGAAGTACCAGTATGTGCAATACTAGTGTACAGAATAATATCTCTCTCCATCACTGTCTCCCAAAAAGATGTTTACCTGAAATTCTGAAATTCTTCTACCCACAATCAAATTCCAATGCAAAAGATTCTCACCTACAACCAGATTGTGCCATCTTTCTTTTCTTTCTCTCAGTTCTTAAGTCTATCTTATGTATATCGACCAAGATTCTATAACTTTAATTATTTTTCTCATTAACCCAAATATTACAAATAAGGAGAATTTGGAGACTGATATAACCCCCAAGAAATCATCTTTAAATGAAGATAGAGTATTGTCAATAGTCAAGCATTAACAATTTCTGCTTTTGTTATATAATAATAATTTCAGAATTTGCTAAATCAATAATCAATTTGGAGTTCTCATTATCCATTTAAAAACATTTATTGAGAACCTATAAGTGTTGTCCTAGGCATTGGACAAATAAAACAAACCAAGTCCCTGTTCTTAGGGGTGCTTACATTCTAGTTTGGAGCAACAAGCATAAAAAACAAATATATAATGTGTCGGTGGTTAGAAAGAAAAATCAAGCAAAGTAAGGGATGAAAATCAGGTAGCAAGAGATGCACTATCTTAAAAAGGATGGTTGGAGACGTGCCTTAAAATTAAAAAGTTGGAACATCTTAGAAGGAATCAGGGAATATTATAAGGCATAGCACAAGAAACAACACATTTTATTTTCATAAAAGCAATTGTAAATTGTTACATTCTTTCATTTATTCAGTAAGTGTATACCAAGAAAACATCATGAAGCAGGAATTATGTTACAGTGGTTGTTAGGGATACAGAACTAAAACCAATTAGACATAGTCCTGCCCTCGTGGAGCTTACAGGAGAAAAGAGATAATAAACACACAGATAGTTTCTCATAATGAAAATGATGATGAGTGCTCTAAGGGAAAAAAAAAGGGTATCATGGGAACGTATAATGTGGGATCCTAATCCAGTCAGGAGAAGTGATCCTGAGGAAGTAGTCTGTTCAAAGTGAGGGCACGCACGGTCTAGAAAAAAAGAATAGTGCATATGAAAGCCCTGAAATGGAAGGAATTCTGTGGACTAAAGAAAACAAAGCAGCAGGAGCTACCTATAAGCATAGATATTGCAAACAATACACTTCTTGGTAAAATGTTAGAAATATTTGCCTGCCTTTGCTTTAAAGTCAAGAACAGGTTTTTAAGGAAGTCCTGGCCAATACTATGAAAAGAATGTGATGGATCTTAAAATTATAAAATAAAATAATTTTTTAAACTTGTTTTGGCATTCAGTTATGTCTTTCAAATGTATGTTTGTTTTATTGTTTTATTTTACTACTGTGTTTTTTCTGGCAGAAGAAAGTTTGATTTTTGTGTTTGTTATTTTTCTACTTTTATTTGAATTTCTTATTCATCTTTTTTTCTGATTTCTTATGAGGGGACATTCAAGCATAAACTTAAAATAATATTTTGACCAAAAATGTCCTTTTAAAATCTTCATAATTTCTTTTCTCTTGCTTGCCTTGAACTTGCTTTATGTTTTTCTAAACCCTCGAATTAGATATGTATCATTTTTATGTGGTTTAGTTTATTTACTCCCATGATTTCTTTTTAATAATGAATGGATTTAAGGTAATGGGTTTACTTTTCTGTACACAGTTGACTGCAGAGATATTCACTTTTCTGATAAAAGGCCCACTTTTGTAAAATAGGGAAAAATTCTGTGTGGAGAGTTTACTACCAAATGAGGCATATTGTAACAATTCAATGTATTAACCTTATTACTTACTAAGGTACACTCCTTAAATAATGTTCTGTAGTTATCTACTTTGGTCTTTCCTAAATGGTTAAAAATGTTTATTTCCTATTTTTCACAATAATTGTATAATAGTAATGGTACTTTAACTTACAAGTAATTAACATTTTAAGAGTAATCTTCTTCGTTAATTTCTAAAAGTTTTGTATTGTGGTCAGAGATCACATGTATAAAATGCCTGCTGCAAAAAAAAAATTATGAAGTTGTAACAGCATTTAACTAGTGTTTTAAATGTTCAGTGGTTACTTGAGAAGGACACATACAATCTATTTTTAGGCTATAAACCTTAAGATGTTTATAATAACAATTTAAGTTATACATTTAATCTTCAATATCCCTTTCTACATTACTCTTGTTTTCACTCAGTAGGGTTGAGCTTTTCAAAATTTTATTGAGGGTAAATTATTTACTACATAAAATTTCATGAGTATACTACCAATAAAGTATACTTCACAAATACAAAATTAACGCTTTTGTCTTATTTATGAATATTTGTCTTAAATCATATTAACTTTTGTGTCAAACAGTAATGATGTTTTCTGATTTCTTTTGAGGGTAGTTATGACTGATAGTTCTTTGGTCACGGTTTATTTTATTCTGTTTTGTTACTCAAATTGATTATTTAAAAATTTAACGGGGGGTCTGATTTCCACAGTTACTACATTGTATTTTAATTAAAATGATCAAATTTAATTTGAAAAAATCGCAAGACACACAAAGAAACAGGAAAGTATGAATCCTACTTAGAAAAAAGGAACAGTCAATAGCACTGTTCCAAAAAAGTTCAGACATACCTGACAAAGATTTTAAATCACCTATTATAAGTAAATTCAAAGAACTTAAAAAAATTCTAAAGATTTTAAGAAAATTATAAAAACAATGTCTCATCAAATAAAGAATATCAATAAAGAAAAATAAATTATAAAAAAGAACCAAATAGAAATTTTTAAAGAAAAAATTTTCTACAAGGGTTCAACAGATTTGAAATAGAAGAGTAAACAAAACTAAAGATCGGTAAATTGAAATTATGCACTTTGAAGAACAGAAAAAAAAAATAATAAAGAAAAATGATTAGAACTTGAGAGACCAGTTGGACACCATCAACCATATCAACATATGCCTAATTTGTTTCTCAGAAGGAGAAGAGAGAGAGAACGAGACGAAAAAATATTTGGTGAAATAAAGACCAATATTCACAAAATGATAAAAAGCATTTATCTGAACATTCGAGAAGTTCAGTGAACTCTAAGCAGGATAAACTCAAAGAGATCTCTCCCTGAACTCATCAAAAGACATATTTTGGCTTGAATGAAGAACATTTTAGAATAACTTGAATCTACACAAAAAATAAAGAGCATGGTAAAGATAACTGCATAGGTAAATATAAGATAATATAAATGCATTTTATTTGTATCTATTATTTTTCTTTTCTGATTTAAAAAATTGCATAAAGTAATAATTATAAAACCATTGGTTTATAATGTAAAAACATAATTTGTATAATAATAAAGGAGTGAGACAGGAATGATTATGTTGTTGCAAAATTTTTATATATTGTTGAATTAAGTATTAATCTGAACTAGGTTATTTTAAATTAAGTTGTTAATTGTAATTCCCAGGGCAACCACCAGAAAATAACTTTAAATTACAGCAGAAGAAACAATAAGAGAATTAAAATGGCAAACTAGAGTATAGCTATTTAACAAAGAATAACAGTAATGGAGGAATAGAGGAACAAAAGACATAGATACATAGAAACATAATAGAAAAAGGGAGCAATAAATTCTATCTTTTTAGTTATTACATTAAATGTAAATAGACCAAAACCAAAATCAAAAGTCATAAATTGGAAGGATAGATTTTTTTTTTAATGGTCCAACTGTATGGTCTCTACAAGACATACTTTAAATTCAAATGCACAGTTAAGTTGATCGAAAGTAAAAGGATGAAAAATACATGCCGTGCAAAAAGGACTCAAAATAGAATTGAAGTGATTATACTAATATTAGGGGGAAAAAAAGACCTTAAGATAAAAATTGTTAATTTTTTAGATAAATTAAAATTTTATCTAATTTTTATCTAAATTTTACTCCTCCACAACAAAAGATAAAAGGGCAACACCAAGATGGCTAGGAGATGCAGAGATGCAATCTTTCCAAGAGCCCATCCCCAGCAGAGGAACTCACAGTGGACAGCATCTCACAATTATGGAGTTATTCCTGAGGAATGAAGGTTCATGCCTCACATCAGACACCTCAACGCTTGAGACCGGCACTAAAGAGATGAGACTCCAAAATGACTGGCTTTAAAAACCAACAGGGCTTATGTTGAGGAGAACCATAAGTTTTTAGAGACCAGAGATGTCCCTCTTAAAGGGCTCACATGCAAACTTGCTCTCCTCGGAGATCCAGTGCAAAAGCAGCAGTTTGAAAAATGCCTGAACCATATTTGAAGGAGATTCATTTGCTAATTGTAAAGTGCCTGCCAAAGGGGCAGGAGTCTGTTAGAACTCACTTCAGGAGTTGGCATGCACTATTTTTGCATTCTTCATTGACCTTTCTAGTGCTGGCCCTGGCAAGCACCATTTTGCACACTCCCTCTAACCTGCTAGTACCTACGGGAGCTCCCTGCTCCTGCATTTCTACCCTGCCAAAGCAGGACAGGTGAATGCTTTGTCCCCATGGCATTCCTACAGTCCTGCCAAAGCCAGCAGGCATTTGCAGCCCACACAGGAGACACTCCTTAAGCAACTGGCTCTGGTTGCCAAGGGGATTACATTTCCGGACCCCATGGGTTGGAAACAATCATTAAGACAGTTCTTGGCAAGCTACAATCCCCAGGGCACTGCACAGACAGCAGACTTAAACAAACCCTTCAGTCTCCATGTAAAAAAGGCCTATTTGCTTGTCCTGGAGCTTCAGCCTGAGAGGCAGGCTTCAGATTTATCATTAGAGGCTACAAAAGCTCTCTACAAAAGAACATAGACCAAGGGATTCCATCTTTGTGCTGTCTTTGAGATGCACCATACTTGCTAGTACTTTCTAGAGAAACACTCATACATTCATCTGGAGCCACAATTTTTATAACTATCACCAAGGGGACACCTCCAGATTACCTGTTCTGGTGACTAGCAGCGATTAGGATTTTGGTCCCACAGGACTATATATATTTGTATACCTTAAAAGCTGCTGCCTGAGTATCTAGCTTCTAATCAGCCTGGAGCTAGATGCTGACTGAGATCCCTTCCTCTGGAACCCTCTCAGGCCTTGGCATACCTTCAACAGCTGGGACCTATTACAAATAAATCACCTTGCTTAGAAAATCATAAAGGTTGGAGAGAAGATTAAGAGCTTGGATAAGGTTAAATAGTAAGGTTCATCTCCCTCAAAAGTCTACTCCTTCATGTATGAGAAAAATAGCTCTTTTGCCTAGAACATAGAAATAAATACAGAGAGTCAGACAAAATGAGGAGAGGAATATATTCCAGATGAGAGAACAAGATAAAACCCCTAGAAAAAAAAACTTAAGTAACGTATCTGATAAAGAGTTAAAGTAATAGTCATAAAAATGCTCACCAAACTCACTAAAAGAATGAACACAGAAATTCAACAAAGAGAAAAAATATAAGAAAGTACCAAATAGAAGTCATAAAACTAAAGAATACAATAACTGCCCTGAAAAATACACTAGAGAATTTCAGCAGCAGACTTGATGAAGTACAAGAAATAACCAGTAATTTCAAAGACAAGGCAGTAGAACTCACCCAAATGAGACAGCAAAAAGAAAAAGGAAAAGAATTTAAGTGAAGATAGCATATGAGACACATAGAAAAACATCAAGTGAAATAACATTCACACTATAGGGGTCTCAAAAGAGAAAAAAGAAAGGGTCAGGAAAGTTATTTGAAGAAATAATGACTGAAAACCCCTCTAACCTGGGGAAGGAAACAGATATCCAATTCAGGAAACACAGAGAGTACCAAACAAGATAAACCCAAAGAGACCCACACCAAGACACATTATAATTAAAATGACAAAAGTTAAAAATAAGGAGAGTTTTGTAAAAGCAACAAAGGAAAACCAACTTGTATGTACAAGGGAACCCCCATAAGACTATCAGCTGATTTTCCAGCAGAAACTTTGCAGGCCAGAACAGAGTGGTATGATATAGTCAAGGAGAAAGAATGAAAAAGAAAAAACTAAGTATACTCTATCTCAAGGGTCCCCAATGCCCGGGCCACAGACCTATACCTGCCTGCAGCCTCTTAGGAACTGGGCCGCACAGTAGGAGGTGAGCGGCGGGCAACCAGCAAAGCTTCATCTGTATTTGCAGCCGCTCCCCAGCACTAGCATCACTGCCTCGGCTCCACCTCAGATCATCAGGCATTAGATTCTCATAGGAGCATCGGTCTCTGGTGCCAAAAATGTTGGGGACCACTGCTCTACCTGGCAAGGTTATCATTCAGAATCAAAGAAGAGATAAAAAGTTTTCCAGACAAACAAAAGCGAAAGGAATTTATCATGATTAAATAAGGCTTACAAGAAATGTTAAAGGGACTTCTTTAAGCTGGAAAGAAAAGATACAAACTAATAACAAGAAAACATGAAAGTTAAAATCTCACTGGCAAAGGCTAACATATAGTAAAGGTAGTAAGTTAACCTTTTATGAAGCTAGTATAACAGTTAAAAGATAAAAGTAGTAAAATTAACTATAATTAAAATAATTAGTTAAAGGATACACAAAAAAGAATGTAAAATATGACAAGTGCACTTGGACCATTCTCTAAGATCTACTGCAAAGTTCAATAAATTTAAAAGGATTGGAATCACATGAAGTATGTTCTCTGACCACAGTGGAATGAAATTAGAAATCAATAACAGAAATTTGAGAATATCACATATGTGTGGAAATTCAAAAACACTTCCCTAAACAACCAATAGAACTAAAACTAAATTATAAAGGAAATTAGAAAATACTTGAGATGAAAGAAAATGAAAACATGACATAACAAAACTTATGAAATATAGCTGTATTTTCCACTGCTGCTATAACAAAGTAACATACATTTAGTTGCTTAAAACAACACAAATTTATTTTCTCACATTTCTGGAGGACTAGAGTTCAAAATGGCAAAGGTCAAGATGTCAGTAGTGCTGCATTCTTTCTAGAGCATGTATGGGAAGATATGTTTCTTTGCCCTTCCCAGCTTTTAGAGTCTGCCTGCATTCCTTGGCTCACAATGTCTTCTTCAAATAAGCAGTGCAAGATCTTCAGGTCTCTATGATGGACTCTTCTGCCTTCACCTTCTAGATTTAAGGATCCTGTGATTACATTGAGCTCACCCATATAGTCCAGAACATCTTCCCTTTCCAAGACCAGCAGATTATCAACCTCAATTCCATCTGCAAACTTACTTTCCCCTTGCCATGGAACATAACATCTTCACAGGTTTCTGGGATTATGATGTATGTAAACATCATTGAGAAAGGAAAAGGCATTATTGTTATTTTTATTGAGGTACAATTGACATATAACATTGTATTAGTTTCAGATGTACAACATAATGATTTAATATTTGTGTACATTGCAAAGTGATCACCACAGTGTCTAGTTAACCTCCATCGCCTTACAATTACAAATTTTTTTTCCTTGTGATGAGAACTTTTAAGATCTATTCTCTTAGCAACATTCAAATAGTCAATACAGTATTATTAACTATAGCTATATATTTCATCCCCATGACTTACTTTACAACTGGCAGTTTGTATATTTTGACCCCCTTCATCCATTTCTCCCCCCATTCCTGCCCATGGCAACCACCAATCTGTTCTCTCTAGCTACCAGCTTGTTTTCTTTGTTTTGTTTAAGTATTTAAATATAAGTAAGATCATATGGTACTTATGTTTCTCTGTCCGACTTATTTTACTTAGCACAAACCCTTTAGTTTTATAGGGGGTAAAGATAACTGATATTGCTGGGTCTGGGTTACTGAATTAACTCTGGTGATGTCACTAAACTTGCCCATGTGTTTTAAACAACACTTTTTCAAAATGACCCACTTTTACCTCTCTCCTGCCAATCTCTAATGATATGCAGTGTTTGGTTTAATTGTTTTCCCTTGTGTTATGTGCTTTAAATTTTGGTTTCTTTGCTTTTTCATTTTCTTCTACTTTGTTATATCTTTCAGTTCTGTTTTCAGCAGGGACTTTCAATACTTGAAATTAGCTTAATATCTTAATGGCATTCTTAGAACTATATTAAACTACCAAAATCTGTAATAAATAATGTTCGTGCCCTCTTTCTTCAAGATAAGGGATTTGGCCATTTTCCCGCCTCTTTCCCTTTCTTTGTTTTAGTTAATTTACTCTAGGTTTATAAAGTCTTTCTTCTTTTAGTAATTTTTCATTTGTTTATTTATTTTATACTGGGTTTCATGTTATTTATTATTGTTTTTAAACTCTTTGTTTCACCTTATAATGATGTAATCATAACAATTGAATGTCAAAAAGAGCTAGGTCATTTATATCAGAGGTTGTTTGGGTGTGTTCAGGTCAAGGAGAATGGGGACATGCTTAGTTTACCTTAGTTAAATATTTTTTAAAAATTTTCTTAACAAGCATAGTTACAAAGCAGTAAGGAAGAAATAAGAGGAAACTGTTTTAAAGCGTGGCCTTTCAGAGTTTTGAGGGATGGGCAGATCTGGCAGATAATTCAGGTAAATCTCGCAATTTAAATAGAAACTTTAGTTATTGTTTTATACTATGATATACTCAAGCAAGGGTCCATTTTTTTCCCCTACACTTTAATTCAGTGACTTGACTACAGCGACTTGACTACTGTAGATTTCTAGTTTATAATTTACTTTAAACTTCATTCATGAGTACCATTGGCTGTAGCCGTTTGGGCCATCTGCCCCCATTACAAACAAGGATTGAACTGGGAACAAGTACAGGATTTACTCAAAGTGTGATATCTCTGAAGAAGTGGAAATATCTATATTTTCAAGTCCAACATTATTCTCTCTAGCAAAAAATTTTTGAAGTTGCCTTTACAGCCTAAAAATTTAAATAATTTTTTTATATTCCTGGTTGGTTCATTTTTATTATTTATAATATTTCTTGAAACATGCATTATGAATTGCATTTCAAATTTTGCATTATTTATTTTCCATGGAATTGTCTTGTTTCTCCGAATACATTTAAGCTCTTCGAGACCACAGACCTTTTCATTTACATTTTATATATATCACACACCTAAATTCAATGCTGGAGATACAGAGATGTTCAATAAATATTTCTTAATTTGATTTATTACAGCTCTTATTAGGTCTGTCTGCTTAGACTGGTAGTACATTCCCTTATGTTTGGTATAAAGCAGACAGCATTTGATATACTTTGAAATGCAGTCCAGAGTTAATAATCTCTGAGAAACCCAATATGCTTTTAAACTTCCCAGATCTCTTGTTATAAAACTCAAAAACTTTAAGCATTTACTTTTTATAATCTGTTACCTCATTTAGTGTACATTTATATCTACAGCAACATCATGAGGTGAACAAGGACTCTACAAATCTTTGGATTTGTTTAAAATTGGTGTGAGATATATATATATATTTTTTTTTTTTCCTTGCCTTTGAAAAGCATTCGGGGAGAGTTCAGCTGCCAGGTCCCCTGAGCAAAATGGTTTTCTTGACACTGCTTCTGTGTTGTCTCACAGCCATATATCTGGCCCTGTAACTTGAAAACAGGAAAAGGAGGGGGAGGGAGAAAGAACTTCTGTTCATTTCCAGTGACAATCCATTGGGATTCTAAATACCTGAATGTTTGCAATTCACTGGGAATTTCAAGGCTCTAATGGAAGGAAACAATACATAGAAATTCTAAAATAGTAAGCAAATAGCATATAAATTATAATGATGTTTCAAATGACAGAGGTTTATATCACAGTCTCTCTTGATAAACCTTAATTGTATAAATAGCTCTAAGGAATCATTTCAACTGGTCTTGCCCCCAGTCTAAGGCTGTATCTATACAACTGATATGAAATCATTGAAAAATATTATCTCATATTGATATATTTTGATATCCATATGTTTAGCCACAAGTAAAACAAACATGCAGGTGACTGACTGACAGGATTTTAAAATATTTCTTCCAAATCCTGACAAAGATGTTAAGAATGCAAGTTAGTTGCTAGATAGATCCCTGTTTAATAATCTTAGATTAAAGAACCATATTCATGAAGAAAAATATCTTACAACTTTGCCTCAAATATTATTCTTAAATATATAAAAACAGAGATGCTGTTCTCCTCTTTGTGCCCTAGCATGGAGAATGTTCCGTAAAGACAGCCTGATATATGGATGAGTGAAGAGGTGTTCCTTCTATAATCTTGCACGTGTACTTGTGTTGAAGTGACATCCGGTAGATGGTATGTTGATAAATGCTATAGTAATGCACCTGAACACCTAGAGATAAGACAACTGAATGAATATGAAGTCCAAATGGTAGCAATCTCTGAGGTCATTTTTCCAGAAATCTTTTAAAATTATTAAATGATTAATAGATACAGCAATTCTTGGAACCACAAAAAGTCTATTTAAAAGCCATTTTTGTTTGGAAAGAATTTTTCATTTTTATGATTATTACATTTTCTGTTACTTTTTAGGTATAGTATAGCCCACTGACTTTTACAATAATTGGAAATATTAATTGGTGGTATTGATGCGATAAAATCTAGTGCCAACAAATATTCAAGACACTGAATGTTATTTATATCATGAGCTTTCTCTGGTTTGTCACCATTCTTTCTCCACTTCAAACTGTAATTTTCCAGTGACCTTTTCCTAGACTGACCCATTGTTATACAGTTGTCACTAAAAAGGCCCTCACCCAGTTTGATTATTTAGGGAATTATGACAGGTAACTGTGAAATAACAAAAGAATGGATATCATTGATCACATTAAATTTTTTCCACTGTTTTTCAGCCACATGATAAAAACAGGATGCTTCACTCTCGGGGACCAGTAGCTGGCGTAACTTATCAAAGCTGACTTTTCCCTTTCCTCTGACTTTCCCCTTTGTTTCTTTGAGGGATGTAGAAATGACATCAAACTGTTCAAAATAGCTCTGCCCTATTATAGATGAGCAAAGAGTTATTTGCTTTATTTTGAAGAAAAAAATAATAGCGCTAACCTTTTGTACAGAAAACAAACAGGATATATTTTTTTTGTCGTCTCCAGGTTTTATCTCATCCTTTCCTGCTCTTTGAAACAAAAGAATTCAATTTTAAAAAGCACAGAAGAATAAATAAATTTTAAAAAGAGAAGTTGCTTTACAATTTTCCATAGCAAAGTTCCAGCGCCATCATACACACCATGACTGCAGATCTCATTACCTTAATAAATGACTGTAGGTATAAGTCACAACTATTTTAAGGACAAGAAAAGAATATAGAACCACTTTACACATGAAATCAAATGTATTTCTTTAAAAAATAAATATTAACATTTAGCAGTAACTTTAATTTGCACCATGTCGAGTCCTCACTTTGCTTCTTTAAAGATTCAGCTTCCCTGAGGCTTTTACGTCTAGATCTAGTTATATTAAGATAATTTCTCAGCAGCTATAATGTTCTAATTCAGCACAACCAGTTCTGTAATACACTGCTCTACTTGAAACCTGCCTAAGTGGAATCACCAGAAGAAGCCGTGCTATCACAGAAAAGGCATCTTAATCACTTAGATGGTGCAACCCCTCATTCCTACCTTATAAGGCTCATCCTAAGTAACTCTCAACATTCCTCCACCTCCCCAAACAGAGTACCTGACTTCATGGGTATGGTTTTAATCACAGCATCTTTAGAGCAGTGTTGTCCGATTGAAATGTCTACAATGGCACAGTTGTTTTTTTTTTTTTTTTTAAATATTTGCACTGTCCAGTATGGTAGTCTCTAGCCAATCATGACTCTGGGGCACTTGAAACGTGGCTAATGAACCTAAGAACTCGAATCTTTAATTTTATACAAGTTAAATAATTTAAATTTAAATTTCTAAAGCTACATGTAGCTAGTAACTACCATAGTAGATATTACAGCCTCAGAATCCCTTGGAATGTACTTCCTAGTCCTGAATTCCTTAATGTCTATTTAAATAACTGACAGCATTTCTGACCCATTATTATGCTAAATGAAGAAAGTACTAACAAACATCTCTTCTCAAACTAGGATAAGAATGTTTAATACTTTTTGATAATGATACATGAGAAGTCTAATTCAGGGCATTTCAAGTTGAAGTTCCAAAGACCATTTGTAGATATATCATTTTGCATTCCAATTATTTTTGTTTTACACAATTATAAAGCATATGCAATATTACAATAAGATATTGGCAATAAATAATGTTTCAGAGTTATTTTCACAAGTTATCAGAAACTAGTCAACAAATACACTTTAACTAAACAAAGGTAGGCAAAGAGTAAAATTTCAAAATTCGTTGTTTATCTAAGACAATGTTTAATTGAAAGTATCAGGTGAAACACATTTTAAAGATGGTGCTAGCTCACAACTGGGAAAAATTTTTAAAATACACTGGACAATTCCGAAGCTTCTCTTGCACAGATAGGGTATAAAAGAATGAAACTGTGAGGAATTTGGGGGACTTTTTTTAGCAGAAAGTGGTAGTTGGTTCAAATCTCTCTCAACCCAAAGGGTAGAAATGAGAGTGTTTGCTCCTTATCTCCTGTTTAGGACTATAGGGCTTTAAAGAATAATGACCCCTGTATCCTCTGTAGTACTACCCCTCCCCAAAAGGAAATTAGAGGACTGGTGACTAAGTAATCCTAAAGATTTATAAGGGGTCGGCAGAAAGAAGGCAGAGGTTTGTGAAGTAACTGCACCCTCAGAGACTACCAAAGTATGAATAAACATTTCCCCTAGAAAAATCCATGAGTCCAAAAGAGCCATCTGGGAGAGGGATACTGAAGTCTTGCTGGGTTCCTACGACATTTACCAAGGAAACTAGATTGGAAAGTTCCTTAGGTGGGTGGAAGTGGGGTAAGGAGGGGACCCACAAAGGTCTCCAAAGGATTTACAAATCTCAGGACAAAATAAGTTTTAAGCTCTTGTCAAACAAGCCCCTAGAGCATTGACACTAGGTCAGGAGAATTTTTATTTAAAGGCATTTCTGTCATCTTTTCCTTTCAGCTTTCCTTGTTCCCCAACCACATGAGGTTGGATGTAGCAGAAACAAGCTAGAGGAGGAGAAAGGCAGGGGTAGCAGAAAAAAAAAAAAAAAAAAA